>NW_025106743.1:0-101920 GCF_013123115.1 Colletes gigas
TCCCTTCCCGCGGTCTCCTTCTGCAACATTACGATTTCGCAGAAGGAGGCCACGGCCCTCCACTTCTCCTCGCTGCCGAGCATGGCGCGCACCATGCCCGGCAGCGAGACATCCCGCCCGATGACGCCGATCAGGACACGGCGTTCACCCTCCCATGCAGCGCATACCTCGAGGGTATGTTCCGCCGTGTCCTGCTCAGCGTCACAATGGCAGCAACGCGCCGTCGGCTCCTTCCCTATCCGGCACAGGTATCTCCCGAAGCTGCCATGCCCCGAGAACACCTGTGCCATCCTGTAAGTGAGGCTTCCATGGCCTCTGTCCAGCCACTCACATAGGAGTGGCCGAACAGCCCCGACTGTCCGGTGCCCCGCGGTAGGCAGAGCCAACCGCTCTTGCCACGCGTGCACCACGGACTGCCGGGCCTGGCGCTTCAACTCGCCCCAAGCAGGTTCCTGCACACCCGGGACCGCCCCCACCCCCGCGCGACGGTCGACGCGGTGACGATACATCATCGCGTGCGACCGCGCGAGGAGATCCATGGGCGGCATCCCCGCAAGAACCGTCGCCGCCTCATGTGACACGGTCCGGTACCCGCGGACGACCCTTAGAGCCATCCGCCTCTGCACCCGACGCAGCATAGTCATGCCGCGCCGGGAGGCCGCCAGGTCGTCCGCCCAGACGGGGGCCCCGTATAGGACCACCGACTGAACCATTGCCACATAGAGGCGGCGAACTCGGCCCGCCGGGCCCCCCAGGTTGGGCAGAATCCGGCCCAAAGCCCCGACCATCCTCTCCAGCCGGGGGACCAGGCAGCGGAAATGCTCCTCGAAGCGCCAGTGGCTATCGAGGATCAGCCCCAGATACCTCATCTGGGGCTTCACCTCGATATTAGCCTCACCCACGCGGATCAGAGGGGGTGGCGGATCCTGCCGAGGTGAATGGAACGCTATCACCTCGGTCTTATGGACCGCCACCGTCATCCCCATCCCTCTGATCCGGTCGACGACGCGTTGCGCCCCCTCCTCCGCGAGACGCTTGGCCCTCCCCCAGTGCGCCCCGACGGCCAGCACCAGTGTGTCATCTGCATAACACACGGCGCTGACGCCGTCGGGGAGGTCGGCCCGCAACACTGCGTCGTACGCGATGTTCCACAGGAGTGGCCCGAGGACCGACCCCTGCGGAACCCCGCAGTACACCTCCCTCCGCATATGCCCATCCCGGCTCGGATACTCGATCCACCTGCCGCGGAGATAATCCCCGATGACCGCCCCGAGACAAGGGGGGACCCGATGATATTCGAGCCCCCTCCTTATCTCCTCCCAGGGCAGGGTGTTAAAGGCGTTGGCAATATCCAAGGATATTGCCAAAGCCACCCCTCCCCGGGAGACGGCCGACTCCGAGAGGGCCCTGACACGACCTATCGCGTCGATGGTCGATCGACCCTCCCGGAAACCGTACTGGCAGTCGGCCAGGCCGGGGGCACCCCGCGCCAGGTGCTCGACGAGGCGGGCAGCAATCACCCGCTCGAAGAGCTTGCCCACCTCGTCGAGGAGACAGATGGGCCGGTATGCGGAGGGAGACTCCGCGGGCCGACCCTCCTTCCGGAGGAGGACCATCCTCGCCACCTTCCAACTGGGGGGGAATCGCCCGTCCCTCAGGCATCGGTCGAACAACCGCCTGAGGTCAGCCCCAAGGACGCCCTGGGTCTAGACCCAAACCCGTTCGAGCCATCCGCCTCTGCACCCGACGCAGCATAGTCATGCCGCGCCGGGAGGCCGCCAGGTCGTCCGCCCAGACGGGGGCCCCGTATAGGACCACCGACTGAACCATTGCCACATAGAGGCGGCGAACTCGGCCCGCCGGGCCCCCCAGGTTGGGCAGAATCCGGCCCAAAGCCCCGACCATCCTCTCCAGCCGGGGGACCAGGCAGCGGAAATGCTCCTCGAAGCGCCAGTGGCTATCGAGGATCAGCCCCAGATACCTCATCTGGGGCTTCACCTCGATATTAGCCTCACCCACGCGGATCAGAGGGGGTGGCGGAACCGCGTCTGGCCTTCGTCCGTCAACACTCCCACCCCTACCGATGGGGGAGAAGGCTGACCACAAAGGCGAGGGTTTAGGCCCAGGACGGGCTCATTTGTTTTTCCGACGCTGAAAGAACGGGAATAAAGCATGTATACGAATACCCTGCGTATTTCTTAATTCCTAATTCCATTCTACGCGACTGTCTAACATATATAAAATTTAATTCGTCCTAAGATTTATATGAAACATTTAAAAGATTTTTTATACATTATGCCTATACATATATCGGAACAACTATGAAACAAGAGGTATAATCATTATTATCCATGGACTGATTATAGTCAAAGTCTAACCGGACTTTGAAATGAGAACATAAAACTTAAATGTAAAGTTTCATTTAAATTCATTTAGCTATTTATACTCAATCGTATTAATAATATACATATGTGTGCTCATACATGGGAATAAAAAAAAATTTCTTTTTTTTCAATAATTAAAATATGATCAGGAGGTCTTAAAACGTGTATTTCCGTAAAATAAATTTTACAAAATTTTTTTTTCATTATGGGTACTTTGCTTATGTGCGCCTACATAGGTCGGAAAGTAAAAATGCCTGGGCAGTCGAGAATCTCGGCTCGAGAATCCAAATCGTATGCCGTTGACGGGAGGTCGGATTTCAGTTGTTTAGAGCGAGAAGGCAAATGTGAGCCTTTCTCTCTCGACTCCCACGAGGCGATCCGAAATTACTTCGGGCAGCTTCGGAGAATCGAGAAAGAGGGCATGCGTCAGTTTGCCTTTGTCGTCTTTCCGAAACTCCACGAGCTCACGTACGCGTATCTGGCATGTGTGCGTGTGCACCCGGCGGTGCTTTTCTGGCATCTCTGTACATAGGTCAACAAGTAAAAATGCTGAGGCAGTCGAGCCTTGGAATCGTATGCCAATTATCGCGAGGTCATATTTCAGCTGTTTCTCTTTTACAAGAGCAAGAAGGAAAGGCTCACACTAGCGTTCTTTATCGTTTTCCCGAAATTGTGCGAAGTGCCGAGCTCATGTACACGTGGCTGGTGCGGTAGTATATGCCTGCTATCTCCACCACTCCGTTAGACGGTAAGGAAATTCGTCGTCACTATTGTCGATTTCGATACACTGAATCAGAGATGCCAGAAAAGCACCGCCGGGTGCACACGCACACATGCCAGATACGCGTACGTGAGCTCGTGGAGTTTCGGAAAGACGACAAAGGCAAACTGACGCATGCCCTCTTTCTCGATTCTCCGAAGCTGCCCGAAGTAATTTCGGATCGCCTCGTGGGAGTCGAGAGAGAAAGGCTCACATTTGCCTTCTCGCTCTAAACAACTGAAATCCGACCTCCCGTCAACGGCATACGATTTGGATTCTCGAGCCGAGATTCTCGACTGCCCAGGCATTTTTACTTTCCGACCTATGTAGGCGCACATAAGCAAAGTACCCATAATGAAAAAAAAATTTTGTAAAATTTATTTTACGGAAATACACGCTTTAAGACCTCCTGATCATATTTTAATTATTGAAAAAAAAGAAATTTTTTTTTTTATTCCCATGTATGAGCACACATATGTATATTATTAATACGATTGAATATAAATAGCCGAATGAATTTAAATGAAACTTTACATTTAAGTTTTATGTTCTCATTTCAAAGGCGTGTGGACGGATTCAAATACGTGAACACTAAACGTAACGATGTAATTATATTATTTAATATTTACTAACTATTTAACGTAAAGAACATAAAAGAAAGACATAAAACGTAAACGTAAAAGATCATAAACGTAAAACTGTGATTGCTCTCGACTAACGTTCGATACAGAGTGACGTTCCTGCAGTCAAAGTTGACCCTTTCCTTATTCCTATCTTATAATAATGATCTAAACAAAACGCACGTTCGAGACGCAGTCTCTAAAACGTATTTCAGCTTAAACCTAACCACCTCACTCGATACCTACTCTAGCTTATTGTTAGACTAAACACTCCTATCGACGCAAACGATAACGGTTCTCCTAGCCACACACATACACTCCTTACAGATTATACCTCTTGTTTCATAGTTGTTCCGATATATAGGCATAATGTATAAAAAATCTTTTAAATGTTTCATATAAATCTTAGGACGAATTAAATTTTATATAAAAAAAATTATATAAACTTTTTCTCTATCTTCTCTAGAAAAGAAAACATTAAATGAAATCTTATACATTACATGCTTACTTAAATCGCATTGAAAACGAATACCACAAATGTTTTAGAATAATGTGCAAAATGTGATTGCGATTTTCGCTAAGACAAATTGAAAACTCGTTTCTAACAAGGAAAAGTTGGAATGGTACCAGGTTTTGGGTTAGGTTTTACTTTGAGATATTATTAAAGTTATTACAGATACTTATTTTCAGAAATAGAACTATGTTCACTACTAATCAGCGTGGCGTGAGTGATGAGGTCTTTGCCTGCAAGTTCCGAACTTCTTCTGCTCTGCTGGTTCGAACCCTGCTTGAACTTTTTTTTTTTATTTTTTCAATCATACTTTAATCGTACACTAAATATGACATTATATTTTTGTCTGACCTTCGAATATTTTTTTTTAAAGTTAAATTTAACCGATTACATTTAACATATGTTATTTTCAATGTACGAAGTACATGAATCTGGATGGTACTTTTCACAAAAACAGTCAAAACATAAAAATTTCAAGCACCACGTAAGTACATTTACTGAGTTTTGTTTTCACAGAAATTACAAAATTTTGTATTTAACTCTGATGGAAAGGCCGCTTCATTTACATTGATAAAATGTGAACGATTTTCGGATGGTCGTACCTTGTAGCTCGTACTTTTTACCTTATACTTCAGGTAAAAAGGGATATAGCTGGGAAAAACAGTTTTATGACATTACCTGCTAACTTATGTTACTGTTCTACAATGAAACGCTATGTTTTGTACCTTTAAAAATATTCGACTATGTGCTTTTAAAATTTAAGATACAACCCATACTTTGTATTAAACTGGCAAACGGGATCACTTTTCCTTTGTTTCTAGTTAGTTCTATTTAGTTCGTCATAACCAATTGATACGGTTATTTCAAAACAATCGAGGAAAATCATTATTAATTAATTTCTGCAATTATTAATTCTACTGTTTTGTTTATGTTATAAAAGTAAGAACTCTTCTTATTGAAAAATACCACAGCGTGCACAATACTGGTAAAGAGTGGAATCTCATTTTAATTTATTAATTTTCAATCTTAAAGTATTTTGATTTTCAAAAATCGTATTAATAATATACATATGTGTGCTCATACATGGGAATAAAAAAAAATTTCTTTTTTTTCAATAATTAAAATATGATCAGGAGGTCCTAAAACGTATATTTCCGTAAAATAAATTTTACAAAATTTTTTTTTCATTATGGGTACTTTGCTTATGTGCGCCTACATAGGTCGGAAAGTAAAAATGCCTGGGCAGTCGAGAATCTCGGCTCGAGAATCCAAATCGTATGCCGTTGACGGGAGGTCGGATTTCAGTTGTTTAGAGCGAGAAGGCAAATGTGAGCCTTTCTCTCTCGACTCCCACGAGGCGATCCGAAATTACTTCGGGCAGCTTCGGAGAATCGAGAAAGAGGGCATGCGTCAGTTTGCCTTTGTCGACTTTCCGAAACTCCACGAGCTCACGTACGCGTATCTGGCATGTATGCGTGTGCACCCGGCGGTGCTTTTCTGGCATCTCTGCCTATGTATGTATGTAAGGTATAAAGTACCATAATGAAAAAAAAATTTCGAAAATTTTTTTAGCGAAAATACACGTTTTAAGACCCCCTAATCATATTGTGACTATTAAATTTTAATAGAAATTTTAGAAATTTTTTTCTGTGCCTGTTTACGCACGTACATACATACATATGTTATTAACATGATTGCGTCTAAACAGCTGAATGAATTTCAATGAAACTTTACATTTAAGTTTTATGTTCTCGTTTCAAGGTCTGATTAGATTTTGAGCGTGATCATCTCCCGGATAATAGGGCGATTGCCGTTTGTCCCCCCGTGGATGGGCGCAAAGCGCGGGCACGGGGAGGATACTGGAATTATGCTTAGAACGATTCCCGGTATCCTCTCAAATCGTGCGGAAGGGTCACCGTGGGGTTTTTAGTGGGTAGGTCCCGCGCCCGTTATTCTAGGGGCGCAGGGAATCCCACACACCCCTCCCGCCTCTTTCCAAAGAGGTGGGAGGGAGTTTTTCGAAGATTTTCCCCACGCCAAAAAAAAAAAATTTCACTATATTTCTTGATAATTTTCATTATTCTGCAGAAATCTGTGATAAGGTTGGGTCTCCGATTTAATATTACGTGAAGAAAAATGTCAAGAAATAAAGTGAAATTATTCGTTAGCTATTAAATTTAGTGCTAATAAAGGTCAATACTTTTTTACTCAGAATTCGATATTCTTCCATATTTTGATACAAAAAATATAGTATTGTAAGGATTATTCAAAATAATAACTTCTTCACCTTTTTTTTTGTTTACTTATCTATTATACTATATTTATTTATTACACAGAACCCGTGGTATATACTGTTATGTGACACGCGCGCCGACTCTCACTTTTACAAGCACGCTCGCTCTTCTCCCGATTCCTCAACTTCGAATGCCCCGGCTCGCCTTCCTCACTTTGTTTATACACACATTCCTATTTGCTTGTTCCCCTGCCACCTATCCTATTTGGGACACTTTAGGTACAGTATATCTTACAGTAAATCTTACAGTGTTCTATTTAAAAAAACAAAGTTGATCTTCAAATCTTAGAAACGCCTCCACCTATAAAAAAAGTAAATACATAACGTAATGTACCCTTTTAAACAATGCAACTTTTGTATACGAAATTGTTTCGTGCAACGCATATTGTTTAAAGATTGCATAATGCCGAGCGATTATCCTCGGCCGCAATTACCGTTAATCCTGTTAGCGTACAATAACCAAGAGATTATCTCTAATTGAATTTGTACAGCGAGCAGTGATAGAAAAACGCGTGTATTATTGGTTTTTCTCGCATCGGTAACGGCTCATTACCTTCGATTCGAGTGTGCTAACCACAGACGAGGTATATGAATAGACCTTTCACCTTATGGACTTTCGCGGCCGAATCTGACTGCCATACCGACCAGAAAATTCGGAGCTGATTTTAGCGGCCTCTTCTCATGGATGGCGGTTAGTTGAGAAACTAGGCACTGAATTAGTATTGATGGGCAGCCAGCTGTAGTGTGTGCGTAAATACATGTGAGTTGATTATGGGAGGGATTGAAAAAGACAGTGCAGTATTATCAGACGGCAGACCCGTGCCCAAAGGGAACTGCCCCACCACTTACACACACTAATGCCAACCACCTTGTATATGAGTTCTGGCGTTTCGTATAGCTTCGTGGATTCGAGAAAGGCGGCGAATGTGAGTCTATCCTTCTTGCTCTCAACACAGCTGAAATTCGATCTCGCATATTCTCGAGCCGAGATTCTCGACTGCCTAGGCATTTTTGACTTTCCGACCTGTGTAGGCGTATACAATGTATAAGCAATATACCATAATGAAGAAAAAATTACAAAAATTTGTTTTTACGGAAATACACGTTTTAAAACGATAATATTTTGTGATCATATTTGAACCCTTTGCACTCGGTTGTCCCCTCTGAGGAGACATGAAAGTTTATTAGTGATTAAGGAGAATGAACTTATTTCAGCGCAATTTTTTAAAAAACACATGTTTTCCTGTACTTTTCTATTAAAATGGGAAATATTCTATTAAAATGAGAAATATATCAGCCGTTTTTACGTTGAAAGTGGAAGGATTGTCGAGGATGGTCAGAGGCGTATGGTCGGATTCAAACACGTGGACAATAAACGTAACTATATAAACTATATTATTTAATGTTTACTAAAACTATTTAACATAAAGAACATAAAACATAAACGTAAAAAACTATAAACGTAAAATCGAAACTGCACTCAAAGTCGAACCATTCCTATTGCTATCTTCGTTATAATCTAAATAAATGAACGTTCTTTGTCGGCCAATAGAATGAATAATAAGCTACATATTCCAAATGTAGGCCAAAGAAAACGGGACTGCATTATTTGTTCCGACAGGAAAACACCAGGAGAAAGACGTCAAACAACATTTTATTGTGAAACATGTATAAATCAACCTGCTATGCATATTGGGAATTGTTTCAGAATTTACCATACCATAGAAAATTATAAGAAATAAATTTTTATTTTGTATTGTAAATACATATGTGTTCTTCAATGTCCACAAATACATATAAACCAAATTTCAACACAATGCCTTACTTGGTTCCAAAGTTGTACCATATAATATCACGACTCAAGGGTGTACGTTTTCGCGAGAAAGTGGCGTCGAGTTGCTGATAGCTAACGTCCGAAAAGGTGCCGAGTGCAAAGGGTTAACTATTAAAAAAGACATTTTTTTACTACGCTTATGGACGTGCGTTCATATATTTATACTATTAATACGATTGAGTCTAAACAACCAAATGAATTTCAATGTAATTTTACATTTAAGTTTTGTGTTCTCATTTCAAGGTTTGATACACGTTATTTGTAAGAAATTTAAAAAATGTAAAGTAATAAAATTATAATTATAAAAAATGATTAGGTAATAACCAACAAATTAAAATTTATTTATTTATTTATTTATAAATGGGTTCAAAAGTCATACATGTTGTTAGGGGGAGTAGGTTTGAAAAAACCTCGCCTAACGGTGGTCCGGATCGTGAGGGAAGGAACGTAGTGAAAAGAATACAGATTTTAATTTAATTTTCGCTTAGTCGAATGATTCGACTAAGCCGTTTATTTTGATACCTTTTGATAACAGAGATTATATAATTTTGTCTGCCCGGCCAGACGCCGCTGCAGCTAATCCTGTTTGGTAAACCTGTAACAGAAAGAGACACGAATAGGCGTTAAATACCTGTGAACGTGAATCACGCTGTGTGTCTTACTTTCTTCCGCGCTCGTCTGGTCTGTGCTTGTCGCACCCAGGAGCGGGGATCTCAGCCGCCGCGATGCGCAGCTAAGCTAGTGGACTGTATGTGTGAGCGTTCCCGTTAAATCGGGAATCGCTTGCTTATTATTGTCGTGTACGAGATTTCTGCTCGTCTAATTTCACGACTGCAATTCTGACTGCAATTTAAGACTTTGATGTATGACTGTCGCAGGAAAAGGTGATCGGAGGGAGGTTGTAAGGCTCCAACCTTTCAGCCGGTCCCCGGCCCTTCACCGCCTTCGTAAGTGCGTACGGCACTGTGTGGTGCAGGCTTGTCAACGGCGCCCTTAGGTCGACTTACGGTTGTGCCTGAGACCACGTTGCTTTGTCGGATGCTCCGTCCTACGCACAGGGACCGTACTCCCTGGAGATGTTTGGACGTGTCCTAGCTTTCGCCGATAGCTGGGGTTTAAAAAAGTGTCCCGCTTCGACTGGAAGACGGCAAATCCACCCAGGGTATTATTCACTCCTGTATGGTGGGTTCGCAGCCGTTTCTGACAGCCAATTGGAGGAAGGAGTTTGTATCTCGATCCTCTAGTGCACGATGATTCCACTCAGGGTTTCTTCCCACACCTGGATTATGGAGTCGTGCACTAAGAAAAGTGCGGAAAACCTCGCACCTATAAATTGGGATGAGCTTAGCCCTCTATCCCTGGGGAAACGATTGAGTCCACTCAGGGTTTCTTCCCACACCTGTTTATGGATCGATTCCCCGGAAGCACTCGAATTACTTCGAGCCTATTCCGAATTAAATAAGTCTTTTTACAGAGCTCGGTCGGGTACCGACTGGCTCGATACGATAACTCGTGAATAATTCTTTTACAGCTCCGAGGGTAGTCGAAGAACTCGACTCGGGTCGGGTCGCTCGAATTATTCGTGTATTCGACTGCTGAGCGTGTTCGGATACCGAAGTGCTCGTGGCAGTGGTTTGATAGCGAGTGACGGACGAGCACGAGCTGCCAAAGTGAGCGCGTGAGTGGGGAGAGTCTTCCGTCACGCGGCGCTGTCGCCGTGTCTCTCGTCCGTCTCTGTCTATTATATAGTTTTCGTACCTTCTCTAAACTCGGGCGTTTAAACCGCTTGTTTCAAAATTGAACGTTAATTAATCGTTCGCGTGACTTTGCAGAAAACCTCGAGAACCGTGTTTTTCTGTCCTCTAACATTTTGAATAGCGGACGCGTCGACCTAGAATCTTCCTGGTCGGTCGCGTAACCGAAAACAAACCGGGTAACGAATTGTTTCGGATTTAAATTAAACTTCGCATTTTAATTGATATGTTAGAAACGTAGAAATCAAGGAATGCTTGAAGCAGGCCATGTGCTTCTCCTTAGCGCGCCTCCCCCTCTTAAAGGAGGATCGGCCAGAATGTTTAGACAAAGAAGGACCGTACTGTCAAGGGTGCCCTCACGACCCTGGTTTTCTGTCAGGGTACAGAACTGTATTGGCTTTTGCCGTGAGCAGATATACGCTACAGTTTTAAGAAGCAAGTCGTGTCGATTTATTTAAAACGCCCGACCGCTATCCAGATCCTGATAATAAACTATTCTTACATATCAGAAGCGGGATTTACCGTGAGTGCAGTGCACATTTGGAGAGGATACTCGCGTATTGTGTGTACGGACTATTCGAGTGTCCTTGAACAATAAAGTGTGCAGTTAGAGTAAGACTATTTTTAGTGATAAGACGTAGTGTTAATTGTGTATATACTTTTTGTTCGTTGTGTTGAATTTTGTGAACGGATTTTGAACCGTTCGAACGATGGATCGTGCATCGTGCAGTCGATACAGCGACGCGGCGGACCAGCGACCGAGTGTTGTTGAATCGCGGCTTGAAAAGCTGGAAAACATGATGGAGGAGGATCACGCAGTCCGCGAAGAAGCGAGTCGGAGTCGCGGAATACCCGTCTCGATCGCGTGGAACGGGAAAGTTTACAAACGCGAAGTTCCGCACCGCGTGCGAAATCACCCGGTTACGCACGCCCAGGGGACGAAAATTTAATCCCCATATACGACCCATCGAAGGAAGACCTTTCAATAGAAAATTGAGTTCGATACGTAAACGATTTGGCAGCTCGATTCGCATGGGACGACATTAGCGTCATGCGCTTGATCGCGACGAGATTGCGAGGACATGCCCGCCAGTGGTATGATACCCGGATGCGAGTCGCGACCACGTGGGCCGAAACGAAGGTCCTCCTCGTGGCGCAATTCCGGCGAACGATGCCATTTTCTAAGTTGCTGAGGGAAGCAGACTTATATGAAGCAAAACCCGGACAGGCCCTGGGAGATTATTGCTTCCAGAAAATAAATTTGATCAGACGGCTGGACATCGACCTGAGCGACGAAAAGATTGTCGACATGGTCATATTCGGCGTACCGGACGAGACAATTGCCAGGACAATCAGGTCGGCGAAGCACACCGATCCCAATGATCTGTATGCGTCGATGTGCACCATGGGCAGCATGCCTGGAAAGGAGGAACGATTGCGGAACAACCGGCAGGTCGTACTTCGTCCACCCTCCGCAACGAAGACGAGCGACGGCCCGAAGAGCAAAACGGCGATCACCTGCTTCAATTGTGGGAGAGTAGGACACCGGGCACGAGAATGCCGAAAGCCGAAGGCAGAGTGCAACAGCTGCAAGAAGCTAGGACACCGACAAGAGAGTTGTCCGGAGAAAGAGATAACTATGGTACAAGATATTAAGAACCGTATTAATATGTATAAGATTTACGTTCGCGTCAACGGTCACAAAGTAGAAAGCTTGATAGACACCGGAAGCGCATGTACTATCGTTTATTCGTCGATAACGAAGAAATTCTGCATCAACACGAAAACCGTGGAAGATACGATACTTAAAGGATTCGCCAATCAATCCGTAGTTATTAATAGAATCGCGCCGATTACGATAAAGATCCAGAATGTAACAGCGCGCGTAGATTCCTATATTATTCCGGACGAATATACGGCTCATAACTTGATCCTTGGAAGAGATTTCCTACAGCAAGAGCATGTTATAATGTTGAAACGGGGAAACCAACTCATCTTTAACGATTTGAGAGATTCAAGAGAACCGCGAATAATTTCGGCGATGGACATTTATATCATCGAAGCAAATCCTAAGTTGGATTTGGGAAACATCGGGAAGAAGGAACGAGAATTATGCGTCGCGTTAATTGAAGAATTCCGTGATTGCGTATCGTCGTCAATGCGAGATCTTGGAAGAACAAACACGGCATCGATAGAAATCCGATTGCTCAGCGATGAACCGATTGCGTATCACCCTTACCGTCTCGCGGAACCGGATAAAAGGGTCGTTCGCGAAATAATTACGGAATTATTGGACAATACGATAATTAGAGAATCAGATTCACCGTATGCGAGCCCGATTACGTTCGTGAAGAAGAAAACAGGGGACGTGAGGATGTGCGTAGATTATCGTAAGTTAAACGCCATAACTGTAAAGGACAAATATCCTCTGCCGCTGATCGACGATCAAATCGATAAGCTGGGAGGCAATCGGTATTTCACGGGTCTTGATTTAGCGTCAGGATATTACCAAGTACCCGTCGCTGAAGATGCGATTGCGAAGACAGCCTTTGTTACACCGGAAGGACATTACGAATTCCTTCGAATGCCGTTTGGGTTAACCAACGCGCCTGCTGTTTTCCAACGGTTGATGAATAAGGTTCTTGGAAATTTGAAGGACACCGTTGCATTTCCGTATTTGGACGATGTTATTATACCGTCGAAAAAGGTAGAAGAGGGTATCGTGAAGCTACGGAAAGTTTTAGAGACCTTCCGAACACATGGCCTGACCCTTAAACTCGAGAAATGTTCGTTCTTTAAGGAAACTATCGAATACTTGGGTCGTGAAATAAGCGAGCAAGGGGTAAGGCCAGGCCAACGAAAAATAGATGCCGTGGAAGAAATGCCACTTCCGACAACGGTCAAGCAGGTACGGCAATTCCTGGGATTGGCCAGTTATTTCAGGAAATTCATCAGGAATTTTGCAACGCTCGTGGAACCCCTAACGCGTCTCACACGCAAGGATGTACCGTGGAAATGGGGGGAACAACAGGAAAACGCTGTTTGGCAGGTACAAGACAAACTAACGTCGCGACCGATATTATGCATTTTCGATCCAGCTCGACCCACTGAACTACACACGGATGCAAGTTCTTTAGGCGTTGGAGCCATACTGTTACAACAACAGGAAGACGGAAATATGGCAGTGGTTGCCTATTTCAGCAGGCAAACGACGGCGGATCAACGATGCTATCATTCGTATGAATTGGAGACGATGGCAGTTGTGTTCGCGCTACGCTATTTCCGAGTCTACTTACTGGGAATAGAATTCAAGGTGGTGACAGATTGCAACGCGTTGAGGACGACCTTTTCGAAAAAGGATTTATTGCCACGCATAGGCCGATGGTGGTTGGAAGTGCAGGAGTACACTTTCGAAATCCTGTATCGACCGGGGACGAAGATGGCTCATGTGGATGCACTTAGCCGAAATCCTCAGCCGGTCGCTCTCGAGGTCGCCTACGTTGACATTACGGAGGCTGAATGGATAACGTCAGCACAAATGCAGGACGAGCAATTGTTACGGGTTCGAACAATTCTCGCCAACAAGGAAAAGTCACCCAAAACGAAGCACTATTTCCAGGAGTACGTGTTGAAGAAGGACAAGCTATACCGACGGCTAGCAGGTAACAAAACGGTTTGGGTCGTTCCGAAGAACGCAAGGCTACAAATATGCCGATTATGTCACGACGACGCTGGACACCTGAGTTCGGAAAAAACAATGGAACGGATTCAACGGAATTATTGGTTGCGAATATGCGACGATTCGTAACGAAGTACGTAAACGCATGTTTGAGTTGTGCATACTACAAACACACTTCGGGCAAGAAGCAGTGTAAGTTGAACACCATCGAGAAGGTGCCGACACCGTTCCATACGTTACACATCGATCACGTGGGACCATTCGAAACGAGCAGAAAAGGGAACAAGTATCTACTCGTGATGGTAGACGCGTTTACAAAATTTATGATCGCGGAACCAGTAAAAAGCCAGAAGACTCGTCACACTGAAAAGGTATTATTGAATTTGATGTACTTATTCGGTGTGCCGACGAGGATAATAAGCGATCGTGGAACAAGTTTCACGTCGCAACGGTTCGCTATTCTATGTCGAACGTATGGCATCAAACACGTGCTTAACGCGGTAGCCACACCAAGAGCGAACGGACAATGCGAACGATACAATAAAACTATCGTTGACGCGCTAGCGACAAGTTCGGCAGGCCTGGATCCACGAGACTGGGACATTCAGGTAAAAAGGGTGCAAAGCGCAATAAACACCACGTGCAACAAGGGTATCGGTACGACGCCGACCAAAGCATTGATCGGATGCGACACGAGAACAGTAGCTGAAGGCACACTACTGAGTGTCGTACAGGAAGAAACGGATCGGTTGGATTTGGCTGCCCTGCGAGGAAGCATCAGCCAGCACATATCCGAAGATCAACGGAAACAAAAGGAGCGGTATGACCGTACGCGAAAAGAAGCGCGTACGTATACCGTTGACGAGCTGGTATTGGTACGAATTACCAGTGAACCTGCAACGGGGAGCAGCCGAAAGTTGCTGCCGAAGTACAAAGGACCATTCAAGGTTCGAGCGGTGCTACCGAATGACCGCTATGACGTAGAAGATCTACGGGAAGGGGCGAAACGGCTACGAACAGTCGTTGCAGCCGACAAGATGAAACCGTGGATTACGATCCAAGGGGACGACCACAATGATGAACAATAATCATCGATATATCCTTTTTTTTGTTGAATTCAAGTATCGTTGATTTTAGTACGGATAGTCGTTCGTTAACGATCGACTGTCATATAAGTTCGAATGCAATCTCACATTTATTTGAGTTTGGTTACAGAAACGTCAGGGTGGATCGAAGGCGTGAGGCTTCGATAAGCGCCAGGATGGACTTTGCCCGGCGACCAGGCAAAATCCGGCAAGCGAGGGCAACGGCTTAAGCACCTGACGAGGGAGGAGGACAAATAGGGGTCACTCAACACCGGTCCAACGGGACGGACCCAAGAAAGTTATCCTTCGCGGATACGACGGTATCTTAGCGAGGAAGGGCGTTGAGCCAAACGGACACATACGGTGTCAAAGTTGCTGAGCATAGGTACGCAGGTACCTTAGGCAAATATCCTTCGCGGGTACAACGGTATCTTAGCGAAGAAGGGCGTGAGCCAGACGGACACGACGGTGTCAAAGTTGCTGAGCATAGATATGCAGGTACCTTAGGCAAATATCCTCCGCAGATACAACGGTATCTTGGCGGGGAAGGACACCGAACCAGACGGACACGAAGGCGTATCTCAGGCAGGGTGGTTGTCAGTAAGGGATACAACGGTATCCATAGTTGATCGTGAGTGGTGCAACGGTATCACGTCACGACGACAACCTTGTTATTTTCAGCCAAATCAAAGGACTAATTTTATTGTAAAGTCTGAGGGCAGACTTGAATGTCAGTATGGCCGAATGTTAGAAACGTAGAAATCAAGGAATGCTTGAAGCAGGCCATGTGCTTCTCCTTAGCGCGCCTCCCCCTCTTAAAGGAGGATCGGCCAGAATGTTTAGACAAAGAAGGACCGTACTGTCAAGGGTGCCCTCACGACCCTGGTTTTCTGTCAGGGTACAGAACTGTATTGGCTTTTGCCGTGAGCAGATATACGCTACAGTTTTAAGAAGCAAGTCGTGTCGATTTATTTAAAACGCCCGACCGCTATCCAGATCCTGATAATAAACTATTCTTACAGATATTTAAACACATGTACAAAAAGGAAGCGTGCATACAGACGAGCAACTTATACAATATAACTATAACAAAAAATATACAAATTGCAGTATACTATACACAAGATTTCTAAACGGGATCAATAATGTAGAACGTAAGTTGTGTAATTTCCCAGATGCATCGCATAAATGTTCTTCTTCGGTGAATGATTTCTCCGACTGACTCGCTCATATATGAAGGCCTAAAAAATAGAATCCATGAGAAATTACCATTATAATTATAAGTGCCTTTCTTTCATCTTAGTTCCATTACTACTATGTATGTATACAATAATATTAATATTATTGTATGTGTAGTAATGTTAACAGGATTGGCCACGTGAAGGCGTGAAGAAAGGACTTTACAATCCCGGAATACACTCACCGTTTCTGAAAATAGGAACCATGCCAATAGGCTCTACAAATTATAATGTGATTCTACTATTATACATGACATCCCACAAATTCCCTTGCAAAATACGAAACCTTGAATGTATTCAAAATATGTCCAAATATATTATATGTATACATTAAATAATGGAATACATTTATATAAAAAAAGCACGTTTACAAATTTTGCAAAGTACGCAGTCTGGAAATACGAGAATTTCTATTAACAGAGAATCTCAGTTCTTGACCTAACCACACTGTATCTTTATGTATCTTCGTGATCATTGTGAAATAAACTAAATCTTTTTGATGTGTAGCACATTCAGTTTCTATAAACCACTTCGGATATTTTTGATGTACAGCATCAGATATAATCCGAAATAGTTTATCCAAAATGAATGTTTCGCTGCGCAAGGCCGGATAAAAGTGATCAAATACAGCATTAATAATTTTGAAAATATTTGAAAATTCGAGTGATGGCACTAATAAATGACCAAAGTCGACATTTTCACTTACAATAAACGCGCGAAAGGATATTAGCAGTTGATCGTTTCGCTGAAATTCTCTGCTATTGTCTGTTAAATCATTATGTAAGGATGGTCGAAAACGGGATAGGGCAGAAAGCGTATACAAAAATGCGAAGAGCTACTGAGGACGGTTATCTTTTATTTCAACTGCCCCTTACCGCGGGCCTAGCTCGACTGACTCCTCTTTTCTCAATTTGGAAAAACGGGACCCACCGCTAGGGTGGGCCATGTGCAATCCGACGGAGCGCTTTCCCTAACCTTGGCGACTACGGGTCTCGCTCAGGCTAAGTGCCATAAACCAACGGTCAGGGAGGTCCTTGGTGCCGTACGCGCTCTTGTGGCTTACAGCTCGGCCGTTCCTGACAATTTGTTCGTCCTCGAACAATCACAAGTATCGACTCTTGTCCATATACCTGACTTAAAGTTACCTTTTCTTTTCCCTATGCTTAAGAACAGTATTTCTATCATTTACGCTACATTCTAAAGCAGAAGAAGAACAAAAAAAAACGCACATTTGTTACACGCAAGAGTTACTTATGTACTATATCGCTGACAAGTTAATAAGTAAAAATTCACGCATTACAACTACATAAATTTTCCTTAAACAACAGTAATAATGAAAAACAATAAAAATAGAAAAAAAAATAATTAATATAAAATACTATTCAGTGGCTATTTGCCACGGACGCATGTTCGCCGGTTCCCACACACCCTGGTATGGTTTTTGAGCTCTTTCGTGGGGAAAATCTTCGAAAGACTCCCGCCCACCTCTTTGGGGAGAGGCGGGAGGGGTGTGTGGGATTCCCCGCGCCCATTGTAACGGGCGCGGGACCTACCCACTAAAAACCCCACGGTGACCCTTCCGCACGATTTGGGAGGATACCGGGAATCGCTCGAAGTATACTTCCGGTATCCTCCCCGTGCCCGCGCTTTGCGCCCACCCGCGGGGGGACAAACGGTCCCCCCGGTAATCGCCCTGTCTCATAGCGGCAGGACGAGGTCACATCATCCGCTCGAAGAGCTTGCCCACCTCGTCGAGGAGACAGATGGGCCGGTATGCGGAGGGAGACTCCGCGGGCCGACCCTCCTTCCGGAGGAGGACCATCCTCGCCACCTTCCAACTGGGGGGGGAATCGCCCGTCCCTCAGGCATCGGTCGAACAACCGCCTGAGGTCGGCCCCAAGGACGCCCTGGGTCAAGACCCAAACCCGGCCGGGCACACCATCCGGACCCGGGGCCGTGTTACGCGCCCCGAGCCGTCTGATGGCCGCGGCCAGCTCCCCCTGAGTGACCCCCAGTTCGGCCGCCCACTCCCTAGGGACTGCCGCCTCCGCCGGAGGACGTGGTCCCCTCACCCGAATTGGGAAAAGAGTATTGACCACGTCCTCCAGCAGCCGGGGGTCAAGACCCTCGGTGACGGGGGGCGCCCACGGGCGGAGCTTCTTCAGCACCACCCTGTACGGGCGCCCCCAAGGATCGTCATCGAGGGTCTGGAGGAGATCCTTCCATGCCCGGGTCTTGGCCCGTTTGATGGCGACCTGCAGAGCAACCCGCGCCATCCGGTATGCCTCATACAGGTCATCTGCCCTCGCTCGCGCCACGCCATCGTCCGGTCGTAGACGACGGCGCGCGCGGGCGTACTGGCGTCGGGCGCGGACACTCGCGACCCGCAATTCCGCGATCGCGGCCGACCACCAGTACACCGCCCGGCGAGGAGAAGCTCGCCCGACCCGGGGCATCGACGCGTCGCAAATGTTTTGCGACTAGTACCCCGAGTCGGGCAGCCTCCTCCTCTATGATCGGCATCTCGGCCGCCACCTGCGGCCAAGTTGCAGCGAGGGCAGCTGCCATCAGGGCGTCCTTGTCCAGGCGCCGAAGCGCCCAGCGGCGCGGTGGGGTGCCATCCGGGCGGTGGTGCCGATTGTTTGGTTGAGATTGGCCTGGAGGAGGAGGCGGGGCGCCGTTATTTAACGGCCGTCCCAGCCTCCTCCCGGCTGTCCGTCCCCGTGGCACCGTCCACCTCCATTGTGGACGCTGCCAGCGACCGCGGTGCCTGAACGGGGGTGGGCCCCTTCTTCTTCCCCTTCCGGGAGGGGGGAGAGCACTTTTTGCTCCCCACCCTGTGATCGGCTGGCCTCCCCATGTCCGCACATAGCGGGCAGTGGGTGGCCGCCGAGCACTGGCTCGCGCGGTGGTCATTCGCCCCGCAGCGGTAGCACTGACCGCTGCGGTCCACCGGCGAGGTGCACCACTGCCTCACGTGCCCCAGCTCGAGGCAGCGGTGACACTGGAGTGGGCGCGGCGCGAGTATCTCCACTCGCGCCGAAACCCACCCCACCAATACCCTCCCGGATTCCGCCACCTTTCGGGCGGCGGAGAGGGGACACCGGGCCCACACCGACCCCAGGCCGGAAGGAGACCTGCGGATTTCTCCAATCCGCACATCTCCCTCGGGGCAATCACCCGCCCTCGCTAGGGCACGGGACACCTCCTGCGCGGTGACCGAGTCGTCCAACCCACATATGCGCATCTCTGTGCGCTTCGTGGGCCGGGCGACTCGGACACCCCGCTCGCCCAGCTGCTCCTGGAGCCTCTGGGCGAGTCGGTCCGCCTTCTCGCCGCCCTCTGGACCAGGGATCTCCAGCAGGAGACCCCCGGTCACGGCCCTCTTCGCCCTCACGGAAGCGATGCCGAGCTCCTCCAGGGATACATTATCCCTGGCGAGCCGCATCGCCCCCGCGAGTGTCAGGTCGCCCCCCTGAGGAACGGTCAGCGTAACTGCTGCCGTTTTAGGGGGGCGCCCTGGTCGCACCTTCGCGGCCTTTCCCTTGGCCGCGGGCGGCGAGGTAGCAGGTCGCGGCTGCGAGGCCTTCCTCGCCGCCCTCTTCGCCTTCCGCCCTACCACCTCGCTCCACGACACCCCCCCTTGGGATGGTGCCGCGGAGGACGCGCGCACCGGAACTGCCACGGTGAGTGGAGCCTTCCCTCCCCCCACCTTTGCCTTCCCCGCCTGAACCGACTTTGGTCGGGGAGGCACCGCCTTCTTGTTGCTGACCGCACCTCCGTGGAGGAGCTCCTCCCGGAAGGCGGCCAGCTTACTATCCATCATGTTCCCGATCCTCCTCAGAAGTTCGTCCTCTGAGGAGGATGGGGAACTCTGCACGGGCGGAGTGCGGATGGAAGGTCCCCGCAACACCGCCGCCGAACTCCGCTTTTTTTCCACGACCGTGGGTCGTGGTGGTGGAGGTGGAGGAGGAGGGAGGATAGGAGGGAGGGCTGCGCTGTTCCAGCGCGCCTCTGCCCTCATCCTCCCCCGTCGCTCCTCCTCCACCTGGAGCTGCAGCCGGGCATTTCGCCCGCTCAGCTCCTGCGCCGCCTCCCCCATATTTTGCGCAGCCTCTCGCAGGGCCTTAGCCACGCTGCTTTTCTGCCCCTTTAGAGAGCAGGCTGCGGCAACCTTCTCGACCCGCCTCAGGGACGAGGAGATCCTCTCGGATATCTCCTCGGTTACCTCGTCCCTGAGGCAACTCACCATCACGACCGGGTTCATCGCCCGGCCCACTCCGTCGACGGCCTGCCCCGTCCGCTTCCTCTTGGAGCCTATGTGGCTCCTCGTGGAGGAGAAGGACGAGACTGACGCAGTCTCGTCGTCCTCCTCCACCTTCCACGAAGCCAGGCCAGGCGCTGAGTGAGGCGCGAGCACCGTCACTCCAGCCCCAGCACCGTCTTCGTCCTCCCCATTTGTAACAACCCGTCCGTTCCCCGTTTTAATTGTTGAATCCATGTAATTCCCACGCGTAGGTCGGAAATAAAGGTCCACCCGGGCAGAGCCGCCTTACCCGGGTAAGCCTAATACTCCGGGGGTTCGGCAGGTGCCCCGGAGGTGGTCGCTTGGGATTGGGCCTTCTCCCCCAACCATGCATCCCATCGCCGCGCACCATAGCTTAGGATTGGAGGGCGATTTTATAGAGTCGCCATACTCTTGGCCCAGGCGGTTAAGCCAAGGCCCCCGTTTCTCCTGCCGTCACGTACCATTCACAAAACCAAAAATGGAATTATGAATGGATCGTCGTGACGACCAACAGGAGGCTTACGGTGTGATTAGCTTCAGGTACCTCGGGGTCGCTACGCCCCGTACTGCGGCCGACGATTGCCGGACACAGCCCCTGAGGGGACCCTCGGTGGCCTGGTGCGGCCATGAGCTGCCGGCCTCCGAGGGGTAGAGAAGGGGTCGCGGCGGTTGCGAGTTGGGGCTTGCAGCCGCCACTAGACGCGGCCCCGGGACGGATGGCGGCAGGACGATGTGACCTCGTCCTGCCGCTATGAGACAGGGCGATTACCGGGGGGACCGTTTGTCCCCCCGCGGGTGGGCGCAAAGCGCGGGCACGGGGAGGATACCGGAAGTATACTTCGAGCGATTCCCGGTATCCTCCCAAATCGTGCGGAAGGGTCACCGTGGGGTTTTTAGTGGGTAGGTCCCGCGCCCGTTATAATGGGCGCGGGGAATCCCACACACCCCTCCCGCCTCTCCCCAAAGAGGTGGGAGGGAGTCTTTCGAAGATTTTCCCCACGAAAAGGCATACACTACCGCACGAGCCACGTGTACGTGAGCTCGGCACTTCGCACAACTTCGGCAAATCGATAAAGAACGCTAGTGTGAGCCTTTCCTTCTTGCTCTTGTAAAAGACAAAACAACTGAAATACGATCTCGCGATAAGTGGCATACGATTCCAAGTCTCGACTGCCCCAGCATTTTTACTTTCCGACCTATATGTAAGGTATAAGGAAATTTATAAAGTATCATAATGAAAAAAAATTTTGAAGTTTTTTTTTAGCGGAAATACACGTTTCAGGACCCCCTGATCATATTGTGACTATTGAAAAAAACGATATTTTTTTTTGTTCCTATGCTATTAACATGATTGCATCTAAACGGCTGAACGAATTTCAATGAAACTTAACATTTAAGTTTTATGTTCTCGTTTCAAGGTCTCATTAGATTTTGAGCGTGATCAGCTCCCATATAATGATGATTATACGTTTTTAGTTTTATAATTATTTGTAACAAATTTTTAAAGCGATTTATATAAATCTTAAGAAGGATTAAGATCAAATATATTTTTCTCCTATCTTTCCTAGACAGGAAAAATTAAACGAAATCTTATGCCTTGCATACCTACCTAAACCACATAAAAAACGTATTCCACAAATATTTTAGAATAATGTTGTTCAAAGCAGTCTTACTCGTAAAGGGTTAATTAAAATGAAAAACCACTCTTAGCCAGTACCGTGCACGCTACAGAAATAGATTACTACTGACTTTTCCCACTATGTTTTTTAATAACAGTATCAAATTGTTACACACAATCAAATGTTATATATTTGACTTAACTTTACATAACAAAATAATTGTAACGATAGGTAAAAGAATAACGTGCACGCTACCGTTCAATGGAAACCACGGGAAGGTGGGGGTCACTTCCATCAGGAGGGAAATGTAAAAAATTGTTATTTCTTTGTAACATTATCACATAGCATATATTAGAACGTCTATATTCTTCTTTCCTTTTTTTTTGATTCCCCTCTAAATTCATTTCTGCAAAATGAAATATATTAAATTGACGTCTATATACTGCTATTCATTCAATAGAACTTTATTTCTAATTATTGCCTTTTAAAAACCTATGGGAACTGTGCTATATATATCTACGTCCTTTCTTCGTCCGGGCATTTCAACGGCCCATCGATGCGCGAGCAGTATAAACAAAACACTATCGCCACGTGCTCGAGCCACTTCTGTTTCTCTTGAGTCAGTTGAATTCGGTCGACGAGGACGAACATCAGGACAAATTTAAAGGTACGTGTCGTTGGTCATTCTGAGATATTTAAATTGAAAAAAAGCTTTCGCGTAATTTCTGTAATTTTCTGTTCTTTCGCTTTTCTGCTTTTATATCATGGAAACGGTTGTGAAATCGAAGAATAAGTGTAAGCGCAGTTTTTTATCTTCATGGATAAATGATCATAGGTTTAAATCATGGATACGTGCAGTACCCCATGATAGAAGTCGTTTTTATTGTACTTTATGCAATAAGTCTTATTCTTGCGGTTCCTCAAACGTGTATAGACACGGAGAATACAAAAAATAGTACTTCTAAAAGGACTTTTATGCCTCAATGGCTTGAGAATGATTATTTCAAGCCATGGTTGCATAAAGTCGACGGCGACCCTTATTCATGGTTCTGTTCGGTTTGCAACAAACAATTTTCATGTCGATTATCGACGATTTATAATCATGCAGATTCTCAGTGTCACATTGAGAATTATAAAAAGAGTAACGATAACGCAGACAATTTGAATAATAATTTTACGACGCAATCCGAAGAATCGCCTCTGTCGTTGGATGAAAGGATAAAATCCGCGGAAATCAAATTTGCCAAATTAATAGCCGAAAAAAATATTCCGTATCGAACCGCAGAGACGATTCTTGAAGTTTTCAAAGACATTGGGCAAGATCCTGATGTCTTGAAACATATGTCGTTCGGTCGAACAAAGTGTTCAAATATTATATCAAACGTTTTGTATCCTTTAGAAACAAAACGTATTTCTAGTGTTTTACAAAACACTAAATTTTCTATTTATATTGACGAAACATCCGACTCGACCAACGAGAAATGGATGACGTTTCTTGTTCGTTATGTTGCACCCGAGACTTTGGATGTTCGAACGGAATTGGTAGAATTATTACATCTTGATGCCAGAAATTGTGGCGCAGATAATTTATTTAAAACATTTGAAATTGCCATGATAGAAAGAGAAATTCCGTTCGAAAATATTGTCGCGTTGTCATGTGACAACGCTGCTGTCATGACAGGGCGACACTCGTCCTTTATGACAAAGCTTGCAACAAAATGCAGGGACAAATTTTTGACTGTCCGCTGTCCGTGTCATCTGTCTGCAATGGTAGTGCGCGAAGCGTGCAATACCATTCCAGACATATGCGAGGAGTTGTTACGAAAAGTAGCAACTTTCATATACAGTAGTCCCAAACGTTCGGCTATATTCCGCGAATTTCAGCAATGTTTTCAAACAACCGACAGAAAAATTTTAAAATTGTGTTCTACGCGATGGTTATCGCATTATACATCCGTAGTTACACTTTTAGAGAATTGGGACTCTGTATTGCTTTTTTTGCAAGAATTGACAATAAGCGAGAAATCAGAGTCCGGGGAACGTCTGTTAATCTCGATGCAAAATCCAGAGGCCAAAACATATCTTTATTTTCTAAATTACGCTCTTGAGTTTTTTTATAAATTTAGCATTTTCTGTCAAACTCAAGAGACAAGAATTCATTTGCTTCAAAAGACTGCGGCAGAACTTTTATGCGATATATTACGCAATTTTCTGAAACCGCAGCTTTTGAAACACATGGATTTAGTAAGAATGATGAATTTTTCTGTAGTCGAAAATCAACTTCCATTTAATAGTATAAATTTAGAAACAGAGTGTCTTAATTTTCTGCATCAACTGAATGCAGAAGGCAAGTCCGACATCGTAGAAACCGTAAGGAAAAATTGTTTAATGTTTTATATTACAGCTGCAAATGAAATTCGTCATTGTTTCGGTTCGAGGTTGATTTCGTACCTCGCGATTGCGTCGCGATATCCCGCACGGTGGAACCCGTCTTCGAAGTCGTAAATTTCGAAGCTACCTTTGCTCGCGGTAAACGGTCCGTCGCGTCGCGTTGCTTCAAGAAATTAACCCGGAAACAATGATTCTAAGGTTAATGCAGCACGAATGTTGCTGCTGAATGACGTTGAACTGATGTAAGAATGTTCTCGAAATAAAATCGTCGGTGTCGAATCAGAGTCGAACTGTACGTTAATCGACTCGCGGTTGCGATGGAAGTCTTTTTGTTGTTAACTGTTCGGTGATCGAAGAACGAGTGCTCGAAGTGTCCGGAGCCCGTTTCCTCCTCGGCTCGAACCCCCTCCGACTCGCGATTTCGGGGGTTTGTCTTTCAATTCGCGTTAATTTTCCCGTTTATCGATTGGCCATCGACTTGGGGGAGGAGGATCGATTTTCCTGCCCCATTGGGCAGGAAACTCCTCCCTCACCCGATCGTGGTGGAGGCAAGGCCCAGGTCACCCTGGACAAGGGTGACCGAGGTTTTCTCCCCAAGTCGAAGGCCCCGTTAATTTTCCGAGGAAAAAACGGAACTCCGGATTTCGCGTAGCTGCACGTGCGTTGCAGCCGTTTTATGGCTGTATTGTTCCACGAGTTGGCGATGGTCGTTGTAGGGGACCGTGCCACCCGCGGAACAATACAGCCCTTCGTCGGTCAACTCGGGCCTTGCACTTTCGAATAGTTAAAGTGCTTGAACGGTTTACGATTATTTTTGCCAGATGCGGAATATTCGAAGACTTTTTCGACAAAGTCATGTTTCCGCATCTGGCACCATAAACACGCGGAAAAACCCGAGCCGAACGGACGGAACAGTCATCGATTGCCAATCGATGACGAATTTCTTAGCAAGTTGTATGTTTTTGAGCCCACTTTTATATTAAATGATACAAATAGAGACATTTCCTTCAGAAATGTTCTCTTAATTGCTAAGAAATTCGGCGGTTTCGACGAAGAAGGACTGCAAACAGAATGGTCAGTATTGCCTTTGGAATTTACAACGAAAGGTAGACAGACGCTTATCGAGATGAAATTCGATGGTTTCTGGAAAACAATTTTATTAACGCGAAATTTGGACTATAAAATTAAATTTCCTGAATTGATGAAATTAGTAAATACAATTAGATCACTTCCAAATTCCAATGCCGATGCAGAAAGATTGTTTTCCATGTTACCTGACATAAAAACAAAGAAACGGAATAAACTTTCTTCGGCCAGCGTCAACTCTATTTGCGTTGTGAAATCTTCGTTAAAGGCGCAGAGGGAAAACTCTCAACCCATGGAGGTAGATGACGATCATCTAGCTCTATTGTATTCCAAAAATTTATATCATAGATTTGCTAAGAAGCAAAAGTGTAATTTAAGATTAAACGCAACATATGACAATAACTTTGAGAATTTTCCCGCTACGTCATATGACGAAAATTAAGGTACCGATTTACTACAGAGCTTTTCTCTAGAGAGATTTTTCTCTCCAGAGAAAAGCTCTATAGTAAATTCGTACTATTAGGCTGCAATGACAGTATAAACGTTTTCATGCGACGTAGGCGCAACAAGGTGTGATGCATGTAGTATGTGCCATAACGTCACGCGAAAGCGCTTACACTGCAACCGCAGTCTCGTTAGTGATGTCCAAAATATTTTTTTTTGGACATCGCTAATATGTAAATAGTCGTTCAATTTGTCTCGCGTTGTTACTTTTTTTACGTATTTCGCTTGCTGTAAATACTATTCTGCTTGCTCTAACTATCATTTTTTTTCTTCATTTATTTGCTTATATTTTGCCGTATATTTTTAGTTAGTGAAATTGCTTGCTGTAGATAGTGTGGCTATGACGTAGAATGTCGCGCCTTGTTACACTTACGTCACGGTACCGTAAGAGCAACAATGCACGACATAAAGTGCCAGCTTAATCGCAAACGTCCTATCCCGACATCCCATCCTTTGGAAATGTAAACAATTATATCATTTTTCCATTTTTATGGCTCGTGTGTATATTAATAAAAATTAATACATTCACGAGTTAGTTTTTCATTATATTGTAATTTCATTACATTAATAAAAACATTTTAATATACGACATATGATAATGTTACAAAGAAATAACAATTTTTTACTGAACCTTGAAGTTCAGCCGTTTAGATGCAATCATGTCAATAGCATAGGAACAAAAAAAAAAATATGTTTTTTTGTAGTAGTCACAATATGATGAGGGGGTCCTAAAACGTGTATTTCCGCTAAAAAAAAATTTCGAAATTTTTTTTCATTATGATACTTTATAAATTTCCTTATACCTTACATAGGTCGGAAAGTAAAAATGCTGGGACAGTCGAGGCTTGGAATCGTATGCCACTTATCGCGTGGTCGTATTTCAGTTGTTTTGTCTTTTACAAGAGCAAGAAGGAAAGGCTCACACTAACGTTCTTTATCGATTTCCCGAAGTTGTGCGCAAGCGCCGAGCTCACGTACACGTGGCTCGTGCGGTAGTATATGCCTGCTATCCCCACCACTCCATTAGACGCTAAGGAAGTTCGTCGTCACTGTTGTCGATTTCGATGCACTCAATTATGCCAGATCTGGCCACACTGGGCTACACTGTTCTCAGAATCTCTCTAAATTGTGTTGAGGTAAGTTATCGTGTGGTTTTTACTTTATAAAAGTCCAATTGGATAGTGCACCGCCCCTGAGGCCAGGATGTTCAATAGTATTTTCCACGTGTAAGAAAAGAAAGGGCGACCCAAATATAGGAGTGTCAAGATGAAAATATGCAATAATGGCAAGTGTATGCCAGTGTGTGTCGAGAAACAAAAGAGGATCTACGTTAAAAAACTGCAGCAAAGACCGTCTTAGCAAGTTAATAATATAAGTCGACGCCGACGTAAATTCTATACTTGTGTATTCTATTTAATCTAATTTAACTTTATTCAATATTTATTTTAGTTTCGAGTAGCTTGTAATATTTTTAAATCATATCTCCAACCCACATTTGTTACGTTTATATGCAGATTTATATATTTTTTTTAATTTATCAATGTTGTTGTTATTTAGCTATACTATCGCATACTGTTCATATTGGGTTAAAAGTTTTTACGCGTACCTCCTATGCCTATATTCGTAGGAAAGAAATATCTAAGACGTATTCGAGAATGTATTACATAGATACCGTATTGTATTTCATTTGAATGTGAAGTTTACGATAAATTTCTGATTAATTGGTAGAAATGCATCGATAAACATAAAATTTTCGCAAACTGGCGATTGGCTATGTACTTTGTGTGTAGAAAGGTCGAACTCAGTGACTTTGTAGAGAAGGAAATCTTAATTTTCTTTAGTCTTGATAGGGTTAGTTGCACATTAGGTAAGAAGGCTAGTAGGTAATGGCAAAAATGATCGTATTGTATCCGGTTACCAAGTGTTTTGAAAAATCCGATTGTTACATGATTTCAAACAACGAAATTTAGGTATATTCCTAGCAAACGGACTGTTCACCGATCGGGGTGAATTATACGTCATTCGATTCGTCTAATTCAGTACATTATTAATATGCATTTCATTATTTGCGGAAATTTGTTATTTTTGTTTAAACTTAACGTGAAGTTGTAGTAGAAAAGTAAGGTTAAGTATATTTTTACAGATTCACAGGTAGAAATAAGTGACTGTCGTTACTGTGTTCATGATGTAAATTATAAATGGTAGGTAGTCAGTATTGAATGAAATTTCTGCTATTTCTGCTAATATTTCATTGAATAAATCCCCTTTTTCCTGTTAGGTACATTTATTGAATATGTAATGGCTCAGGTATCCAATGAAATTACTCTTCCCGAAAATATAATATATTGATAGTATTATATGTTATAAAAAAGATTAAAGAATATGTAGCATGCCTCCAAATGGTTTCAATTTAATTCGTGTAAGCATCCGTAATGGGATTTTCAAAATTGACGCTGTGATTAATTTTTAAATGGCCTCTGATATTTGCTACGACAAAATGTTGATTTATTAATCTCAACAATCTTCTCTACCCTTCCAATTGCTGTGCATTATTTTTATTTAATTTTAGTTATATAATAATATAACATTACTCATAATTGTATGTTAGCATATATGTTAATTTTAAGACATCTGTAGCTGAGTTTGATTTTAGAAAACCATGTTCTTTGTTTTGTAAATATCTTTATATTACAATGTCTTTTACATTTAGTTTGATTAACAGATTCTGGAATAGTTATCCTGCATTGCCAATTTTCATATACCATTTTCATGACATTTCCACATGGCAGACAGTATAAGAAACAGAAAAAAAAGCAGAAATTGTTTCAATTGCCATTTCTGATTTTCTTCTGTTTCTTGTATTTTGTGAATTTTGTTCAACTGTGCTGTAAAAATGAGTGAATTTTTGTAGTTCCAGAAGTATGGAGCTTATTTAAATTGCACGAATTTTGTAAAAATAAAGAAGCCTTATTGAAATTTTTGCAAGACAAAAAGTTATTTACCAAAAATCTTAATTATCCACAGTGTGGAAATGCAATGAACTAGTAAATGAAAATTGGCAATGTAAAAGGACAATTGCAGCATCTGCCAATGCTTGCAAAAGAAAACGAATTTGTAATATAAAAATATCCTTAAAGCGAGGAAAATGGTTTTTGAAAACAAAACTTCCTTATGAAACAGTGTTAAAATTAACTTATATGTTGGTCTATAATTTTGAACAGTAACATATTATATGCGAATTAGAATTAAATAAAAACACTGTTTTCCAATGGAATTACTTTGTGAAGCAAGTGATGGTTGAATGGTTGAAAAATTCATGCAAAATACTTGGCAGATCAGGGAAAGTTGTAGAAATAGATGAATCCAAGTTCGTCTGGAGAAAATACCATAGAGATCATCATGTGGAAGGGCAGTGGGTTTTCGGAGCAATTGAAAGAGAAAGTGAGAAAATATTCCTGGACCCTATTGAAAGTAGGGATACAGAGTCCCTTCTTTCGATAATCAAATAGTGGGTAGTGCCAAGAACTATGATAATATCAGACTGTTGGAAAGCATATAACATTTAAAAAGGAAGGATATAAACATCTTACTATAAATCGTAGTTTACACTTTAAAGATCCGAAAACAGGCGCTCATATGAATGCAATTGAAAGTACCTGGAGGCATACTAAACACTTTTTGCCTGGATATTGTCGGCTAGTATTTGCAATTTTACACATTCTTTAATATTTTTTGCAACATATAATATCATAAATATTTTCTATTTTCAGCAAAAAAGATAATTTCATAGGATACTTGAGCTATTATGTGTTTTGCAAATCTTCTATGCAAGGAAATGATGATTTATTTAATCAATTATTAACAGAAATTTCATTTGATTCTATAGAGAATCAGAACATACAAGATTTAGATGATGTTAATGAAATTTAATAATAAAAAAAGTTAAACCAACGCATTGTATAGAATAGTAATTTATTATATTGTCTACCTGTGAACACTGTCAGAGGAGGGTGGCAACATTTTTTACTGTTGCTGCATGTACTGTCTAACTAACCAACTCGTGCAAAGCCTGTGCGTAAAAAAATAATTTTTATGCATACATGTTTCGCAAATTCCCATTTGACAATCTAGCATTTTCAAATTACATCAATTATTTATAATTTGTAACATGAATACAGCAACGATAGTCACTTGTTTCTACCTGTGAACCTGTCAAAAAATATACTTTACCTTACTTACTTTTTTACTGCAACTTTACAACCAGTTTATAAAAAAATAACGAATTTCCGCAAATAATGAAATGCATATTAATAATGTACTGAATTAGACGAATCGAATGACGTATAACCCACCCCGATCGGTGAACGGTCCGTTTGCTAGGAATGTTCCATTAAATAACAGTTAAACAAAAGAACCAGTTACTTAAAATAATATAATTATTTCAAAAGTGCGCAAATCTATTGTCTACCAACGTAACTGAGTGAGTAATGATTGCATATGCTGCTTGATTGATGTTTGAAGGGTGACAAAGAAATTGACGATTCTAATAATTAAATTATTTTCATGTTTACAAAATAAACAAAATTATCATTAGGTATATTTGTATATTATAATCTTGCTGAATTAGAAACATTAATTTATTTCTCTTTTACAAGTAATACAGATGAGTTAAATCATGTTAAATAATATATGTTACTTAATTACTTTAATTGTTAAAACTAAAACCAATTATTCCTATAGCATACTTTTTTTCAAGCAAATTGGAAGTAATTTTTTTGGTCCAGCTTTAAGATTTTCTACGTCGTATTGAAGCATATGTTTTTGTTGCATTTGACTATGCAGAATACTTTCTAGCATGGTTATATTAGCTTTATGTTCAAGTTCTGTTTGTAACATATTTTCCTACAGTTAAAAAAGGCATTATTGGATGTTAATTATGCACTCTATTAGAATAAATATATACTTTCTCCTGAAATTATATTTACTTCTGAAATTGAAACCTGTTCCAAAATTTTCTTAAGCTTAAACTTTTCTTTCTCCAACAGTGTCAGCAAACTAACTTTTTTAGTATTATTTTGTATCAAATTTGCTAAAGCACTTAATCCTTCGTTGCATTCTTGTTTTACATCTAAAAAAAAACAAAGATTATATCAAAAGCTTTTATCAAAATAGTTTTCTAAAACTCAAAGTTTTTGATTTACTCTTTATTTCGTTGGTAAAATTCTTCATGACCTTGCGTATGTTAGTTTTGGTGTTGTAAATCAATCTCTGTAAAACAGTTTCGTAAAGGCTAATTAAAGATGTTTTGCGACCAAATTTCTGTATCATCAACTCTTTAATTTCTATTTCTAGCTTCTTATTTTGTGTTCTCATGTATTTCAGATCGAATTTTATTCTTTGAAGGTGTGTTTCATTTTTTCTACAAGAAATAAATATTTTATTCTTGCAAATTACTTTGTATTCCTTTTAACTTACTTGCGTTTTTCTTCCAAGTCATAAGTTTCTTTTTGTAGTATTCCAATTCTAGCATACAGATTTGATAATTCCTTTTTATTAAAAATTACACAATTTTGAATGTCTGCAATACATCCAGAATTTGATATGTGTTGTAATTGATGAATCTTTGCTACAACTGTTACATTAATGTCATTTAACTTTCTCTGATTTTCTAACTATTAAGAGTAACAAAATTAAATAAATAAGTTACTTTGTAAAACACTTACTGAATGATTTGAAAGTAGAGAACGCTAAACTTTTGGTATATGTTATTTTACTCTCTTTAAAGATGATTGTGATACATAAGCATAGGTTTGAAGACTTCCTTTTCGAAATATAAATACTTTCTGTTTATAATAGAGTATTCTAAAAATTAAAATTTACGTTTTATTTACGCATCAACGTTTCAAAACCGAATGTCTCTCATCAATACTTCATCCTTACAAAAGCGTTTCTAGATACAGCTGCTACAATGTCTCGTCATCTCGTTCATAAATGAAGTGAATATCTGTCAATTTAATATTAAAATAAGCCATCTTAGTAAGAATATTTTTATTATCAAATGTTTGAATAGAAATTTATTTACTATGTCATAAGCTACGATATCAGAATGACTTGCTGAACTACATTTCTAATTCTATGTTTATATTTCGAAAAGGAAAAGTTTTCGCACCTATGTTTACATGACTTTTTTATCCTCAGGGAGAGTAGAGAACAATACTAAAGTTTAGTGTATCATCTAGGGTATCTTGTTTAAGTGCGTATAGCAGGATATGTCGAAAGGAGTTGTAGTTATTAAAATGAATGTTCGTACAAAAGTGGTTTGGTAGGATTGGCTACATCATGTAGTACTAATTGTTTTTTGTGAGTGGAGTAGTGGAGGAGATCTGAAAGTCAATCTAATTTTCTTAAATGGAATGCTATATTTTTTTCTTCAAAAAGTAAGAGCAGACACTGAGACAAATCCAAAGAGGTTCTATACGATATTATTCTGAGTTCGATAAAGGTAAATCGTTATCTTACGTTTACGTTCTACATCAGTCGGCGGCCGACAGCCAGCAGCCGTTGCTGTGTTTCGGACGAAATGTCAAATTCGTCCATATTAAATTATTTTCCACGTGTTTCTTTTATTAACTTTTTCATGTTCGACAAATTAGTTTAGCAATAACCTCAACCTCTGTTTATAATATCATAATTGCAGTAACTTGATACGAACACGACCAACGCTACTCGGCAGCAGCTGCTGGCTGTTGGTCGTCGACCAATGTAAGACGTAAACATAAGCCAACAATTTACCTTTATTGAATTCAAAATAATATCGTATAACCACCTTCCTGGATTTGTCTCAATATATGCTGTTACTTTCTGAAGAAAAAAATATAGCATTCCATTTAAGAAAATTAGATTGACTTTCAGATCTCCTCTACTACTCCACCCACAAAAAACAATTAGTACTACATGATGTAGCCCGTCCTATCAAACAACTTTTGTACAAACAATTTTTTAATAACTACAACTCCCTCCGAGATATCCTGCTGTAATCACTTAAACAAGACACCCTGCATATAATATCTTAAAATACCATAAAAACTTCTAAATCTTCTAGATTCCTTTTCAACTTGCTTTCAATAACTCTTAAATTTTTGGAAGCTGTTTCTAATTCTTTTTGCAGTAGATCTATTTCTCTCTGCTTCTCTTTAATCTGAAATTCATATGTATATCGTTTTTTCCTCATAGAAAATGCCATATCATATAATTGTTTATCACACCCTGATGGACATATATTTTCATCGAATGGAATGTGTTTGGTTTCAGAATCTACTGTCGTATCTGTTTCTTCGGAACTGGTTTCCGACGACTGTGTAATTGAATCCAAAGAACCTAAAATTATAATTAAATCAATAAAATTAAGTAACTCGACCGACGTTAATGTAAAAAATAAAACTAGAAAAAGCTAATACGTATATCAATATAATACCATCTCTTTGTCTTGTAGTCGAGTATTTTTTTTTAAATATTTTTTGAAGAAAATCATAAAATTTATTTCCAGCTGTAGCTTTTGAAAATTCAACAGTAACATCTTTTATTTTTGTATGCAATTTCCGAATTTTTTCTTCTCGCGTCACAATTTTTACATTTGTATTTTGTATCTATTAAAATTATATTCTGTTATTAATTTATATCAACCAATTGTTATTTTTTATTCTTATAATGATAATGACTTTTAACATGATCGCGACACGTTTACTTATTGTTTTATTAACTTTTTCTTCGAGTGCATATTCCACTGTTTCACATTCTTTCAGAGCAATAAATTCTTCATAAAGAGTTAACAAATTCAAATTTACGTAACTACTCTGATATATAACATCGAGTCTATATTCTTCTAATTCATTTAATTCATGCTCTAAATGTTTATAACTGTTATTAATATATCGTAAAATACAATCTTGCTCATATATTTTTCGCCACATTCGAGATCGTTTCATTTCACGTTCCCATGAAGTTTGTACAGAGTCGCTTGTATTTAGATTTTGAATTAAATTAATTTGCATAGATGAATTATCTTTTAGTTTCATCTTCGAAAAAGAAAGAAGAGTAGACAGATTTCCTATTTCATCTCCAAAGTCTGTTCTATCGTCACAAAATAATACTTCGTATTCTAAATCAAACAAATCTATTGGTAGATCCATGCTTATCGACTGTCTTTGTTGTTTTACTTGTTGCACCTGTTCTGACATTGACATATATTTCTCAAGCTGTAAAAATAATATTGTCTTAAAGATACTTCTATGTGTTTTAATCGTAAGAAATTACGAATTTAATTAACCTCAAGATTGTGTTCAGGAAATTCAATATCAAAATTCAGCCTTGGCAGCTGTGGTAAAGGTTTTACACTTTTCAATGGAATTTCTGTATGAATTCTTTTAAGAATTTCCATTAATCTAATCGCTTCTTTCTGAAATTTTTGTTTTTTTAATCTGATTCCATTTAATTTTCCATTAAACTCCTCCCGCAAGTAATAAAGCTATTAGGAATAATTACTTTAAAAATCAACCATTATAATAAAAACTTGTACGTCAGTTATACCTTGGTTCTACAATCTAAAAGTTCTTTGTATTTTGCAGCAACGGTTTCCTTTTTCATAGTTAAATTTAAACCTGTACCCATTTTCAAATCATATTCACCAATAAATTTTCTCGTTTTTTTAAGGAAAGATACATCCTCTATGCGATTTTTAGATACATTTGGTTTCCTAGCATATAGTGTTTGCCACTGAAAACAAATTAATATTACATAATACATATCAATTATAACACAATTCATTTTTATTATAACTTATTTACTTCTTTTTGCCGTTGAATTAATTTTCTTTTCTTTTCTTTGTATTTTAATAACATTTGATTAATTTTCAATCCTAACCCAGACGTCAAATCACTGTAATTTTCAGCTAAAATACCTTCTAAGTATTGTATTTCCTCTTCTTGTATTTCTCCTATGTCTTTTTCTATTTCTTCTTCTGTTATACTACAGCCGCATAATAATATAAACACAAAGAATTCGAGAAATAGTTGAATAATTTTCTTAATGAAAAGACATTGAAAACAATATCAATAAGGATATAAAAGGATATACACAATTTTTTTTTCATAATACCTTATTAAATACTATTTTAATAGAACTTCATTTTTTGAAAATTAATTTTGAATTCTCCTATTTGATAGATATCTAAAAAGAAAATATATATACCTGTTTGTTCTTTGTTGTTCTTCAATATGTTTCATCACTATGTGTTTTGAAATGTTATGAATATTTAATTTCAATTCTCTTAAAGAATGCACAGTTCTATCTTCATTCCTATTTTTAAATTATTTTACTTTAGTAAATATAATTTTACATACTTAAAAAAAAAGATAATGCTCACAATATACTGGAAATCGCAAAAGGTAAATGTGTAATAGGTGCAATGAAATGATTCATAAACTTCTGTAATTCTAGTTTACTTTTCTTCTTTTGGAATTCTAGATTCTCCTGTGTCAAGGCTGTTTGTGCTTTTAAATACTGTTCCAAGTCTTCTATAATTCTTATATCTAATTCAAACCGTGATATTTGTTGTGATGGCAGAAGGCTTTTATTTCTGACTTGACAAAGAAAAATAAATTATTATAAGGTAATAGTTAATATATATAGTAGTATTACCTAGTAGTAATTTTGACATATTCCTCTGTCAAACCACGTATGATTAACAGAATTTCTTTCTTTTTATTGGCTGCAGCTGAGATAATTTCATTTTGTTTTATTTTTGTAATTACATTTTCTAAATTTGGATAGTTTACATCTTCAATGTCTTCAATATTTTTAGGCTACATTATAAAAATAGTTTCAAATATCTAGTTTTAATCAATTAGTTTAAAGGTATCAATTGAGAAATCAACTTACTAGAGGTAGGGGATGCTGCACTTTTGGTATTTCTATACTTTCGGAAGGTGTATCATCGTTAATTTTGAAAGAAAATATATTTCCATCGTGACCGCATGTCAGTAACATTTTCTTATCGTAACTTAATAACATTTTAGATATGCATCCATTATAATAATCATGTATGGGAAGAATCCAAGAATCTGACAAATCTAACGGATTTTCTTCTTTCATTTTAGCAACATAAAGTTCTCCATACTGTGTTCCCAAAAATAAATATTTCTTGTTTTTGCTTAAAAAAGAAAAGAGTAATATATTACTTTTCTATGGCATTTCTGTTTTAAAATAATTTTACATTTCCATACTAAAAAAGGCAATTTTGAATCTCTGTATCCTTTGCATGTTCAATTATTCTACTCCTAATCGGTTTATTATTTTTTATTCTTCCGGATAGTGGACGTGGATATTCATAAATATATCCTGCATCAAAACCAGCCATAAATAGCCATATATTCCCATTGGTACCATACAGTGCTACTAAAATTTTGTTTGGAATTTCTGGAATATAAATTTCTGGTAGAATCATATCCATGTCATCAAACTCCACTAAAAAAAAAGAATTAAATCAGAATAATTAATTTGTATTTCGAATCAAGCTGCTTGAATAATATTAAAAACATGTTATTACTAAGAAAGGTTTCTTCATCGATTACAACATGAGGATTTTCTGCTATCAGTTCTTCCAATTTCTTCTTCTTTTTTTCGAGTCTTCTGTTTTTTTCTTTTTCATATTTGTTTCTCATAAGTTCTCTCTGTATCGAAGATTTTACCGATTCAAATTTAAATGCTACAGAATTACACTTGATAAGCTCGTAGGAACTAGTTGTGTATGATTGAGGTGTTATAGGTAATTCTACTTCTATACAGTCTCCTTTCAAGCATCCAATTAACAAAGTTGCCTCCTATTTAAATTAAATTATGTAGTCACTTTTGCTATATTCAATTGAAATAAAATAATAATATTGGTTTTTACTTCTTGTGGATTCCATGTCATACAAGTAACAGACGAAGGAACTTTAACGTATCCGATAGGTATAATCTTCGGATAAGTATTGGTAGATTGAATATGAAATGTAAAAATTGTAGCATCTTCGCTACCCGTTATCAGTAAACTAAAAATAAATTATTTTGTTAGAAAAATACAATTACCTTTAAATTTATGTAAAACATACCTACAAGAAATATTAAAACACATTACAGAAATTGGCATTGAATGTGGTTTTAAAACTTGAATCAGTCTTGTATAATTTTCATTTATATTATTATTTGTGCTAGCTGTCTTTATTGCTATTGTTATCATTCGAATAATACCACTTTTAAAGGCGCACACTAGCGTTGATCCTGTTTTTTCGATCTAAACATTTTTACAATATAATACCTTTTACAACAATTTAAAAAAGGAAAAAATTTTATTTACCTTGCATGGAAACCAAATGACTTGAGTTCCAAGGTCGTGAAAAGAATGGACAACATTTAATTTCTTTTCAATATAATTGTAAATATGTAATTGACCATTCTCATCGAGTGAAGCTACAAAAGGTCCCCATACTGCTACATCCATATCAACTATAGAACCAGCATGACACGTAAAAATTTTGATCTGTCGATGTTGTTTTTTACTGGTACAAAGATCAAGTAACCACAATCCTCCATTTCCATCCTACTAAATATTTCATTAAACAATAATATTACATTTTTATAATACGATATATTTACCTGGGCATACCAAATTGTTTTTTCTGGATCATTTGGCTCCTGTTTTTGAATACTCATAAGCATTGCATTTCTTTTCGAATACTCTTTCCCCTCCGTAATATAAAATTCATAAATTGGTTCTATTTCAAATAACTGTTCATTGCTAGGAAGATCAGCATCATCAATACTTTCATAAAACCAAAATCGTATCCACCCATCTAATCCTATCACAGCAAATATTACGATTTATTTTGAATTATTTTTTGCTATGAATTATATAAATTATATAAATTACCAATTGATATAAGTTCTCCGTTGATGAATTCAAATTGAGCAATATAATCAGTATGTGCAGCTTGTTTATTTTTCCTACATGCTTCAAGTTTAATTATACTTTCATCCCATAAAAGTATGTTACCCCATTCACATCCTGAAATTACCTAAAATACAAAACACATGTAAGTAGAAAATTTTAATTTTCAAAAAATGACTCTTTTTTTCTTACTGTTTCATTCGGCATTGGATGAATTGCTATAATATCAGAGATCTCTGTATTTCCAAATTTACCAGTTTCCCCTTTAAGTTTTAATCCGGTGAAAGTCTTAGACATTTTCCAAAATTTAATATGTCCTAATCCACAGGATGTTAACTGATCAGGAATATATTTAGAAAAAGTTACATTATATACATCTTGAACATGAGATTTACATTGCAAAATAATTTGTGATTCTTTCCAATTCCAAAGAGAAATATAATAATCAGGTTCACCACCTTGCGAAGTTAATAATAAACCATCAGGGCTATAAATAAAAACATCTGGTGTTATTTTTATACTACAGAGTTTTTTGAATTATTTGTTTAAATCTATCTACCTATATGTCAAATGAAAGTAACGTTTAGTTGTTCCTCCTTTTAAAGTAGTTATAATTTCCATGGAAGGCCATTTGTAAATAGTTATTAAGGGATTTATTCCATTCTCTCCTACAGCAATATGTTCGATGGTAGGATTTTTCTGTACAGATATTTTAAAGCCATCCAAGTCTTATATCAAATTTATTGATATTACTATAAGAAAAGAAATACTTACACATATGTGACCAATGCCACCACCCATAGAGCCTCTTCTGAACCAAATTTGATTTTCTTTTACGTCGAAAAAGTGAATTATATTACCAGAAGCGAAGACTATAGTATTTGTATCAGCTATGCAAAGATTAAAATATCTTTGGCAATCGTATGCATATGAATAACTGTTGCATATTAAGAATTTATACAAAATAAAATATAACTAAGAAACTTTAAAGAAAAAGAATTGGTTGTTTTATTAAGGATACAAAAATTCTAAAATATTTTTAGATATAGTTCCATTCTGTGGTTGCCTGGCTATAGAGGAATATTCTTCAATATATCCTAAATCCAGTTTATACTCTTCATTTATTTCGTAATTTTCATTTTCTTCTTTATTTTCATATTCGTATAATTTTAAATTACTTTGCAAATCTAATTTAGTACTTGAACTTCTTTCCGAATCATAATTATTTTTAAATTCAACTTTACCACCATCAGCCATTTTGTTTTCGTGGATCAATTTCCAAGTGTCAAAGCAACTATGAAAACATAAAAACTAGTGTACAAATGCATCTTTTTCAAAAGTTTGAATTTTGATTTATATAACTTTTTTGTAAGTAGCCATTGAAAAACACTGATCGTTATACAAAGTTCCTAGATTTTAGAGCGACTTCATTTGTGCATTTTGATAACCCAGAAACAGTAATAAATGTCACTCAATTTCATGTTTTATTCTTGTTGATCAGCGGCTGTCAACTGCACTAATACCAATATCGGTTGACGTATTAAGTCAGTTTAACCATGGCAAGTAATTAATGAAACATTAAATATATTTATTTTCGTTATGATAATAATTTAGCATATGAGTACTATTTTCTTTTTTAACACTTAAATGTTATATAATATTTTATTGATACAATTTATGAAGTACATGAAAGAAACATTTTCGTGAAAATTCTAAAATGGCTTTTGGTTTAATGTATAGATTCGCTTCATTCTTATTCAAAATAGAGCTGGAAAAACAAGATTAGCAAAATGGTATATGAATTTTGATGACGATGAAAAACAGAAATTAATAGAAGAGGTTCATGCAGTGGTGACTGTACGAGATGCTAAACATACTAATTTTGTTGAGGTAAGTTTCTTACATTTAATTTCAATAATATGAAAAAATTTAATATTGTATGTTTTAGTTTCGTAACTTCAAGATTGTATATAGAAGATATGCTGGTTTATATTTTTGCATTTGTGTTGATGTCAATGATAATAATTTGTGTTACTTAGAAGCAATACATAATTTTGTTGAAGTATTAAACGAATATTTTCATAATGTGTGCGAATTGGATCTGGTATTTAATTTTTATAAGGTAACTTTTAATTTTTAAGCACATACCAAATCAAATAAAACTCATCCTTATAATAAAGATCTTTTGCAGGTATATACAGTTGTAGATGAAATGTTTTTGGCAGGCGAAATAAGGGAGACAAGTCAAACAAAGGTTTTAAAACAGCTATTGATGTTAAATTCATTAGAATAAAATTATTTATCATTATCTCATTGTATTAATCAAATACATCATGAAAATATAAATAATAAATTACATTATAAACATTGTTATTTGAACTATCTTATTGAGCCAATCCTTCACTTCAAGTTTTGTACTCAGTTTTAGAATATTGAATATAGCAATGTTATTAGAGAACCAGTTCTAAAATGTAGTACAATGCTGTAGTATTTAGAAATCGATAATATAAATAATTCCTCTAAAGTAGAAACTTTACAGAGTATACATATTTGGCATGTTTTATACATCGAATTTTTTCATGAAACTATCACATTGTGAAGCAAGCGTCGCGCAATGATTATTTTTTTATAACTTCACTTTTTTATATCCGCAACGATGTGCTCGAAAAACGCTTTTCTTTAAAACGAAATCGCATTTCATAGTCGTATTAATTTCTTGAAACATTGTAGGTACATCCATACAAAAGTATGTACATATTATCTTATTCACGCTGTACATAAACAGTTCTGACGCTTATACCTACTTAGTAGAGTCGGCTGTGCCACACAGCCTGTGTGCAGAGCAGCGTGGCCCAGTGTGGCCAGATCGGGCATAATTGAGTGCATTGGAATCGACAATAGTGACCAGTGTGGCCAGATCTGGCATAATTGAGTGCATCGAAATCGACAACAGTGACGACGAACTTCCTTAGCGTCTAATGGAGTGGTTGGGATAGCAGGCATATACTACCGCACGAGCCACGTGTACGTGAGCTCGGCGCTTGCGCATAACTTCGGGAAATCGATAAAGAACGTTAGTGTGAGCCTTTCCTTCTTGCTCTTGTAAAAGACAAAACAACTGAAATACGACCTCGCGATAAGTGGCATACGATTCCAAGCCTCGACTGTCCCAGCATTTTTACTTTCCGACCTATGTAAGGTATAAGGAAATTTATAAAGTATCATAATGGAAAAAAAATTTCGAAATTTTTTTTTAGCGGAAATACACGTTTTAGGACCCCCTCATCATATTGTGACTACTACAAAAAAACATATTTTTTTTTGTTCCTATGCTATTGACATGATTGCATCTAAACGGCTGAACGAATTTCAATGAAACTTAACATTTAAGTTTTATGTTCTCGTTTCAAGGTCTCATTAGATTTTGAGCGTGATCAGCTCCCATATAATGATGATTATACGTTTTTAGTTTTATAATTATTTGTAACAAATTTTTAAAGCGATTTATATAAATCTTAAGAAGGATTAAGATCAAATATATTTTTCTCCTATCTTTCCTAGACAGGAAAAATTAAACGAAATCTTATGCCTTGCATACCTACCTAAACCACATAAAAAACGTATTCCACAAATATTTTAGAATAATGTTGTTCAAAGCAGTCTTACTCGTAAAGGGTTAATTAAGGGTTAATTAAAATGAAAAACCACTCTTAGCCAGTACCGTGCACGCTACAGAAATAGATTACTACTGACTTTTCCCACTATGTTTTTTAATAACCGTATCAAATTGTTACACACAATCAAATGTTATATATTTGACTTAACTTTACATAACAAAATAATTGTAACGATAGGTAAAAGAATAACGTGCACGCTACCGTTCAATGGAAACCACGGGAAGGTGGTGGTCACTTCCATCAGGAGGGAAATGTAAAAAATTGTTATTTCTTTGTAACATTATCACATGCCGTATATTAAAATGTTTTTATTAATGTAATGAAATTACAATATAATGAAAAACTAACTCGTGAATGCATTAATTTTTATTAATATACACACGAGCCATAAAAATGGAAAAATGATATAATTGTTTACATTTCCAAAGGATGGGATGTCGGGATAGGACGTTTGCGATTAAGCTGGCACGTTATGTCGTGCATTGTTGCTCTTACGGTACCGTGACGTAAGTGTAACAAGGCGCGACATTCTACGTCATAGCCACACTATCTACAGCAAGCAATTTCACTAACTAAAAATATACGGCAAAATATAAGCAAATAAATGAAGAAAGAAAATGCTAGTTAGAGCAAGCAGAATAGTATTTACAGCAAGCGAAATACGTAAAAAAAGTAACAACGCGAGACAAATTGAACAACTATTTACATATTAGCGATGTCCAAAAAAAAATATTTTGGACATCACTAACAAGACTGCGGTTGCAGTGTAAGCGCTTTCGCGTGACGTTATGGCACATACATGCATCACACCTTGTTGCGCCTACGTCGCGGTACCGTTGACGTAACAAGACCAGTCTACCGCGACGTCGCATGAAAACGTTTATACTGTCATTGCAGCCTAATAGTACGAATTTACTAAAGAGCTTTTCTCTGGAGAGAAAAATCTCTCTAGAGAAAAGCTCTGTAGTAAATCGGTACCTTAATTTTCGTCATATGACGTAGCGGGAAAATTCTCAAAGTTATTGTCATATGTTGCGTTTAATCTTAAATTACACTTTTGCTTCTTAGCAAATCTATGATATAAATTTTTGGAATACAATAGAGCTAGATGATCGTCATCTACCTCCATGGGTTGAGAGTTTTCCCTCTGCGCCGTTAACGAAGATTTCACAACGCAAATAGAGTTGACGCTGGCCGAAGAAAGTTTATTCCGTTTCTTTGTTTTTATGTCAGGTAACATGGAAAACAATCTTTCTGCATCGGCATTGGAATTTGGAAGTGATCTAATTGTATTTACTAATTTCATCAATTCAGGAAATTTAATTTTCTAGTCCAAATTTCGCGTTAATAAAATTGTTTTCCAGAAACCATCGAATTTCATCTCGATAAGCGTCTGTCTACCTTTCGTTGTAAATTCCAAAGGCAATACTGACCATTCTGTTTGCAGTCCTTCTTCGTCGAAACCGCCGAATTTCTTAGCGATTAAGAGAACATTTCTGAAGGAAATGTCTCTATTTGTATCATTTAATATAAAAGTGGGTTCAAAAACATACAAGTTGCTAAGAAATTCGTCATCGATTGGCAATCGATGACTGTTCCGTCCGTTCGGCTCGGGTTTTTCCGCGTGTTTATGGTGCCAGATGCGGAAACATGACTTTGTCGAAAAAGTCTTCGAATATTCCGCATCTGGCAAAAATAATCGTAAACCGTTCAAGCACTTTAACTATTCGAAAGTGCAAGGCCCGAGTTGACCGACGAAGGGCTGTATTGTTCCGCGGGTGGCACGGTCCCCTACAACGACCATCGCCAACTCGTGGAACAATACAGCCATAAAACGGCTGCAACGCACGTGCAGCTACGCGAAATCCGGAGTTCCGTTTTTTCCTCGGAAAATTAACGGGGCCTTCGACTTGGGGAGAAAACCTCGGTCACCCTTGTCCAGGGTGACCTGGGCCTTGCCTCCACCACGATCGGGTGAGGGAGGAGTTTCCTGCCCAATGGGGCAGGAAAATCGATCCTCCTCCCCCAAGTCGATGGCCAATCGATAAACGGGAAAATTAACGCGAATTGAAAGACAAACCCCCGAAATCGCGAGTCGGAGGGGGTTCGAGCCGAGGAGGAAACGGGCTCCGGACACTTCGAGCACTCGTTCTTCGATCACCGAACAGTTAACAACAAAAAGACTTCCATCGCAACCGCGAGTCGATTAACGTACAGTTCGACTCTGATTCGACACCGACGATTTTATTTCGAGAACATTCTTACATCAGTTCAACGTCATTCAGCAGCAACATTCGTGCTGCATTAACCTTAGAATCATTGTTTCCGGGTTAATTTCTTGAAGCAACGCGACGCGACGGACCGTTTACCGCGAGCAAAGGTAGCTTCGAAATTTACGACTTCGAAGACGGGTTCCACCGTGCGGGATATCGCGACGCAATCGCGAGGTACGAAATCAACCTCGAACCGAAACAATGACGAATTTCATTTGCAGCTGTAATATAAAACATTAAACAATTTTTCCTTACGGTTTCTACGATGTCGGACTTGCCTTCTGCATTCAGTTGATGCAGAAAATTAAGACACTCTGTTTCTAAATTTATACTATTAAATGGAAGTTGATTTTCGACTACAGAAAAATTCATCATTCTTACTAAATCCATGTGTTTCAAAAGCTGCGGTTTCAGAAAATTGCGTAATATATCGCATAAAAGTTCTGCCGCAGTCTTTTGAAGCAAATGAATTCTTGTCTCTTGAGTTTGACAGAAAATGCTAAATTTATAAAAAAACTCAAGAGCGTAATTTAGAAAATAAAGATATGTTTTGGCCTCTGGATTTTGCATCGAGATTAACAGACGTTCCCCGGACTCTGATTTCTCGCTTATTGTCAATTCTTGCAAAAAAAGCAATACAGAGTCCCAATTCTCTAAAAGTGTAACTACGGATGTATAATGCGATAACCATCGCGTAGAACACAATTTTAAAATTTTTCTGTCGGTTGTTTGAAAACATTGCTGAAATTCGCGGAATATAGCCGAACGTTTGGGACTACTGTATATGAAAGTTGCTACTTTTCGTAACAACTCCTCGCATATGTCTGGAATGGTATTGCACGCTTCGCGCACTACCATTGCAGACAGATGACACGGACAGCGGACAGTCAAAAATTTGTCCCTGCATTTTGTTGCAAGCTTTGTCATAAAGGACGAGTGTCGCCCTGTCATGACAGCAGCGTTGTCACATGACAACGCGACAATATTTTCGAACGGAATTTCTCTTTCTATCATGGCAATTTCAAATGTTTTAAATAAATTATCTGCGCCACAATTTCTGGCATCAAGATGTAATAATTCTACCAATTCCGTTCGAACATCCAAAGTCTCGGGTGCAACATAACGAACAAGAAACGTCATCCATTTCTCGTTGGTCGAGTCGGATGTTTCGTCAATATAAATAGAAAATTTAGTGTTTTGTAAAACACTAGAAATACGTTTTGTTTCTAAAGGATACAAAACGTTTGATATAATATTTGAACACTTTGTTCGACCGAACGACATATGTTTCAAGACATCAGGATCTTGCCCAATGTCTTTGAAAACTTCAAGAATCGTCTCTGCGGTTCGATACGGAATATTTTTTCGGCTATTAATTTGGCAAATTTGATTTCCGCGGATTTTATCCTTTCATCCAACGACAGAGGCGATTCTTCGGATTGCGTCGTAAAATTATTATTCAAATTGTCTGCGTTATCGTTACTCTTTTTATAATTCTCAATGTGACACTGAGAATCTGCATGATTATAAATCGTCGATAATCGACATGAAAATTGTTTGTTGCAAACCGAACAGAACCATGAATAAGGGTCGCCGTCGACTTTATGCAACCATGGCTTGAAATAATCATTCTCAAGCCATTGAGGCGTAAAAGTCCTTTTAGAAGTACTATTTTTTGTATTCTCCGTGTCTATACACGTTTGAGGAACCGCAAGAATAAGACTTATTGCATAAAGTACAATAAAAACGACTTCTATCATGGGGTACTGCACGTATCCATGATTTAAATCTATGATCATTTATCCATGAAGATAAAAAACCGCGCTTACACTTATTCTTCGATTTCACAACCGTTTCCATGATATAAAAGCAGAAAAGCGAAAGAACAGAAAATTACAGAATACCTACGCGAAAGCTTTTTTTCAATTTAAATGTCTCAGAATGACCTACGGCACGTACCTTTAAATTTCTCCTGATGTTCGTCCTCGTCGACCGAATTCAACTGACTCAAGAGAAACAGCAGTGGCTCGAGCACGTGGCGATAGTGTTTTGTTTATACTGCTCGCGCATCGATGGGCCGTTGAAATGCCCGGACGAAGAAAGGATGTAGATATACAGGGTGTTCGGCCACCTCTAGCAAAAATTTTAATGAGCGATAATAGAGGCCAAAATAAGACGAAAATCAAGAATACTAATTTGTTGATGGAGGCTTCGTTGCAAAGTTATTAACATTTAAAGTTCCGCCTGTAGAATGACAATCCGCTAAACAGCTGCGTTCGCGCGGACGGTTGCGGCAGGCGAGTGCTAGTGGTTCTCACGCAGCATAAAAAATTCTGCTTACCGACATTATCGACAGCCTTAGATTTTTGTCCACTTATGGGAATGCGAACACCTTACGTTGAATAAGATTCAACCTGTCTTATGAAAATCCAGAAGGGCATATCAAAACTCGTCCGACGAGATTTTCACAGAGAAAGGGTGAATGCCAGTTCCAATACACAATGTTGTGAACAAAAATCACCCACATGCGATTATACACGCCCCACGATTGTCCACAGTGTCCACAAGTATCCACAAATAATCCTTTCAGGCACTAACCACTATGCAATTAAATAAACACGTACCGCGATTATGTTATTCGTGAATGTCTACGTGTACGTGTATCACGATTCTTCCGAGTTACTTACGAATAAAACTGTTATTAATTTTTCAAATACACTTCAATTTAAAAATGTAAAAAGGAATCGCAGGATAAATGAAATTTTCGCATCGATTTACGTTCACGGCGAAGAATGTAACAATACTAGCAGCTGACTGTGCCATCGATCGACGAGGTTCAGAGAAACATATGCCGAACAGGCCCCGATTCTACGTCACTCGCCTCGCTTATCTCTCTCACACACAGCGGAGACAAAGGGCAGCATCGGCACGTGTTCGGCCAGCTAGTCAGTCGTAAAACAGTATCAGTCAAGCTAGTTCACGCGACACATTTCAGTTATGTATTAAGTAGCATGTAAGAAATACAGTGATATAAACAATCAGCGAATACTTATTAAATTCCTGTTTACATTTTTAAATTGAAGTGTATTTGAAAAATTAATAACAGTTTTATTCGTAAGTAACTCGGAAGAATCGTGATACACGTACATGTTAACGTCAAAATGCTTTTCGAAGCTAAGACACGTGTCGGGGTCGTACACGTGTCTCGGAGGTCACTTGGTGTAAGGAATAGCCTCAGGAAATTAGAAGAGGATGGCCGATGCAGTTAGGATCGGTGACACCGTCGCGGATGTTATGATTACGAATCGATAACTAAGGGTCCGATTGCCAACCGCCGAACTAGACGCGTGTGGCCGATGACCTAAAGTCATGGCACGTGTACTGAGATAAGGATGTTCGAGAAGGATCTGGCCACGGAGTGGGGAAGGTTTTGCCTTTTGGTAAGAGGACTGTGATGAACCCCACGGCACTTACCCCCAGAACTCTGATCGTGCGAACGTCTCGTAATTCTCAAAGACTATATAATTTCTAACATACACGTAGACACTCACGAATAACATAATCGCGGTGCGTGTTTATTTAATTGCGTAGTGGTTAGTGCCTGAAAGGATTATTTGTGGACACTTGCGGACACTGTGTACAATTGTGGGGCGTGTATGATCGCGTGTGGGTGATTTTTATTCGCAACATTGTGTATTGGGGCTAGCATTCACACTCGTCGGTCGAGTTTTGATATGCCCTTCTGGATTTTCATAAGACAGGTTGAATCTTGCTCAACGAAAGGTGTTCGCATTTCCATAAGTGGACAAAAATCTAAGGTTGCCGATAATGTCGGTAAGTAGAATTTTTCATGCTGCGTGAGAACCACTAGCACTGGCCTGCCACAACCTTCTGCGCGAACGCAGCTGTTCGTGGGTTGTCATTCTACAGGCGGAACTTTAAACATTAATTACTTTGTAATGGAGCCTCCATCAACTAATTGGTATCCTTGATTTTCGTCTTATTTTGGCCTCTAGAATTGCTCATGTAAATTTTTCCCAGGGGTGGCCGAACACCCTGTATAATACTCGCACTTCTCACTATCTCGCTGTCTCGTAAAGGTCGCTTCGCCAAAAACTGCCATTTCTCATCATGTACCTCTCCTAATACATTATGTAAAATAAGTACCCGAAAGGGCCTAGCAGGATAAGCATGGGGGAGCGGCCCCCACCACCAATACTACTATTTATGTATTCCAGATATTACTGTTTACCTGCAAGTCAACAGTGTGAAGTTTCAGATCTCTAACCCTTCTCCTAAGGGAGATATGGGGATAACAACCCTGAGCATTGACATTTTTTTTCTCGAAAACGGGTTATAATATTTGAACAAATCCGAAAGGAAATAATAGATATTTATTAGCTCTCCTACATATATTTTTTTGAAAATTGTAAGTTAATTACAAAGGGTGGAAAAAAATTAATTTAATTTTTGGGGGTGGTGTTTACGAACAACCCCTTGAGTGACAATCACCAAAAAAATTCAGAATAATGCTCTATTATCGAATTAGCTTATATTAAATTTTCAGTACTGTCAAGTGGGTGGAACATGGTTAAATAATTTAAAAAGCAATTACCCTTTAAAAGAGTCGTGCATACGCATAAATATTGTATTTTGTGTCAGGCTTGCAATCAACTTGTTGTGATACCACTAAATGCACGCCTTCAAGCATTTACGCAAAGAAGACTTTATATATCGAAAGGTAACCGGTGTTGTCCCACACATATAATTAGAAATCAATTTTACACCGATGATCTGCAGTTATTACGCGTTCATTCCGCATCTAGTTTAATAGAAGTGTCAGATGTTTCCTTATTTTTGGAGAAATTATCGATGAATGCTGACTCGTTGCTATTTCATAAAATAGCAGACTTCTCCTTGAATGAAGAGCAAATACTAACATTTACTGGATTGAACTGGGAAAACATTAAGAAACTAGGAGATATGTTAGTCAGCATGCGTAATAGCGAATCGCGAACTGTGCTACAGGCCCTAATAGTATTTTTATTTAAATTAAGAAGCGGTGCCTCTAATGCTGTAATTCAAAGTACGTTTGGTTTAGAATGTGAACAGCTGGTGTCGGAATACTTTCATCAAATAATTACTGCATTTGAAAAAGATATTTTACCAAGCCGTTTTGGTATTCATGCAAAAACGAGGGATGATCTGATGAATGAAACCGCCTACGTTGCAAGGAAACTTTTTGATTTGGAACAATCAGCACTAGCTGTAATATTTGATGGAACGTATGCCCGGCACGAAAAAAGTAAAAATAATGAATACCAAAGAAAATCTTCTTCCGGCCAAAAAAAGACATCTTTGTGCAAACCGTTTACTATTTGCACAACAAATGGCTATATTATCGATACAGCAGGCCCGTTTAACGCAAATATGAACGACTCTACAATATTAAAAATATTATTAGAAGATCCAGCCGGATTGAAGACTCTTTTGCGACCGGGTGACTTTTGCATTGTCGATCGTGGCTTTCGAGACGTAGCAAAATACTTGCAAGAACAAGGATATAATGTCTTGATGCCGGCGTGTAAAGGTAATCGACTGCAATTAACGACTGAAGAGGCGAATGAGTCACGATTCGTTACCAAAATAAGGTGGGTGGTCGAAGCAGTGCATGGTGCCATTGCCCAAAAGTACCGTTTATTGCACCACAAAATGGACAACAAACTCCTACCAAGTTTAAAATCGATATGTCGGATAGCTTCTTTTTTGCATAACATATTTGGAAAAAGATTTGAATCAAACCCAGAGATTGCGGATTTAATCATTGACCACATGAAAATGCGTCGAACTGAAAAGAACACCTTACAACAGTTGGTAGAAACTGAAAAATTAAGTCGCCGCAAAAAACCTTTCATGAAAATGACTGCCACCTCCATTATGGATTTCCCAGAATTAACTGAAAAAGATCTACAGATATTATTTACAGGTACGTACTAATTGTTACAAACAGTATAACACGTCACATTAATAGAAAAACGTACAAATGCTACATACAATACGTGCCAAATTCCATTAGTTACACGGCAATAACACGCTATACATGCGATTGTGCGAATGGCAACAGAACAGTAGGTTGCTGTTCCCATGTAGCCGCAATTATTTATTACTTATCGCATGCGCGGTTTAAGTAAAAAATTATTAAACCATCTGAAATATTAACCAACATATTCGAATCGACACAAACAATACCAGTTATTGAAGAAAATAGCGACGAAGATTGAATAAAGACTTCTCCTCATAACATTAAAATGCTTTTTAAATTATTTAACCATGTTCCACCCACTTGACAGTACTGAAAATTTAATATAAGCTAATTCGATAATAGAGCATTATTCTGAATTTTTTTGGTGATTGTCACTCAAGGGGTTGTTCGTAAACACCACCCCCAAAAATTAAATTAATTTTTTTCCACCCTTTGTAATTAACTTACAATTTTCAAAAAAATATATGTAGGAGAGCTAATAAATATCTATTATTTCCTTTCGGATTTGTTCAAATATTATAACCCGTTTTCGAGAAAAAAAATGTCAATGCTCAGGGTTGTTATCCCCATATCTCCCTTAGGAGGAGGGTTAGAGATCTGAAACTTCACACTGTTGACTTGTAGGTAAACAGTAATATCTGGAATACATAAATAGTAGTATTGGTGGTGGGGGCCGCTCCCCCATGCTTATCCTGCTAGGCCCTTTGTAAATAAAACTCAAATTGCTTACTTAATCATCCAAATTTATTTTGTCGCCTTCAAAGTAGGTCCCATCAGAAGCAATGCACATACGCCAATGCTTCTCCCAGTCTTCAAAACACTTTTTAAACGCTGAAGAAGGTAGCGCCTTCAGCTCCTTCTGCGAATTTTCTTTTATGGCCTCTATCGATTCAAAACGCTTTCCCCGAAGGGGTAATTTGAGTTTCGGAAATAAGAAAAAGTTACAGGGGACCATATCTGGTGAATACGGTGCTTGTTCGATCACATTTGTTGAGTTCTTGGCCAAAAATTCGCGTACCAAGATCGATGTGTGCGACGGAGCATTGTCGTGGTGCAGGATCCAAGAATTGTTTTTCCACACATATGGCCGTTTCCGACGAATATTTTCACGCAAACGTCTCATGACGCTCAAATAATATTCTTTACTTACTGTTTGTCCATCTGGAAGGAATTCCGAATGAACAACACCACGTTTTTTAGGGTTTGGTTCATTTTCTAAGCGATATTCCAAAGACTGTTGACTTGTTTGCATATCGTACTCATAAACCCATGTTTGATGACCCATGAATACAATGTTGCCTACTTACACACAAAAATTTGTTTCAATACATGCACTGTGGGATTTAAAAGTGAGAAATTCCGGGAACTTATGTTACACAATGTATACCCGCCACTCACTCACAGTCTCACATACATGGGTTTTGCGGTTATCGCACCTAATATTCTTTTCTCGCTTTAATTCTCATCCGTACGCTTTTTCACTCGTTCTCTCTCGGTCGTTCACTTGTCGCATATTTACTTTTCGGTGACCGACAGCTGATCGGTCCTGCCAGACGGACGGTTTCATTTACCTTTTTCTTTAGGCCGTTTAACCGTCGTTCGAGTCTAACAGCTCAGCTTCCTACATTTATTAACTTAAACTTAAACTTAAACTGCAATAATACCCATCGAGTCAATCATCTATAGCGAGATTCGCTATAACAAGATATGGTTAAATGCACGCATGACCGGCGAAAATTCAAAGTCGATTATCTCGAAAACAAAGTCTCACATGAAAAATTGTTATTCTATATTTTAGACTTATTTTTTCATGTAGAATCACCCCCTTTTCGTTTGTATCACCAGTTACCGAACACCCTGTATATATGGCCTTATCCTAATAGAAAAGGGAGAGAAAAAGAGACAGGACAGAAAGACGGAAAACCAAAACTGGAAAATATTTAGTCGAGGGAAAATTTAGTCTAAGCGGAGGAAAGTAATAAAAGTCAAGAGGCTCGCCGGGCCCTGTTCGAAACGGTCTGAGGCCTAGGCAAGACCTTGAAAGAAAACAAACGCCTCGTACGGCTCTGGTCACCAATTGTTTAATAGGACGACCTGGCTTGCACGAGATCCTGAGAAAATGGAAGAATAGAAAGTTTAAAATTATCCTTGCATTCCATTCCATTCATACCATGGCAAGGGCGTAGTGATTATACAATGACCGCTACAGTATTTTTTAAAAATGATATAAATCCGCTTGAACTCATTTCTATCTAGATAAACTCTACTTAATTACAATTCACACAAAAAGTAATCACGTTAAAATTGAAACTAGTATAACTTTTGCGTTTTCTTACATTACAATTTCTCTGAGGAGCTGCTGTCGTTTCAATCGGTTGAATCATATGATTCCGATACGGCTGAATCGGCAGTATCAGTATCACTTCCTTGATTTAATGTTAAATTTATTTTAATGCAAGTTTCGATAAACCATGATTGTGATAATTGAGATACATGATGCAGAAAATGTTGCTGCTTGATTTGAGTTGGCGACAAGGAACGACTCGAAGTTGCATCCTTATGAAACGTTAGACGGGATGTTTGGAAACTCAAGAGAGTTTATGATAATATGCAGTTCTGCACTCTTAATGATAAACTTTGTATAATGAAAGCATCCAAGACAGAATGCCAAATATCACCAGTCTTCTCAGAGGAATCCTCCAGTAAATATCGTGCGACTTTATACAATATTATGCTATTATTAATCACTTAATTTAACATTTTATTTTAATTTCAATATTTCTACTATTGTAACTTAGCTTAATCTAATGTCAGTTTAGTATTAGTTCAGTCTTAATTTAATGCTAATTTAGTGTCCATTTAGTGTTGATTTAGTGTAAATTTAATGTCAGCTTTCTATTACTTTATTTGTTAATTTAGTGTCAGTTTACTATTAGTTTAGTTATTGATTTAGTGTCAGTTTAGTGTTAGTTTAGTATGATAGTTTATTTTTTTTGTGTTCAATTAAGTATTTTTAAAATAGTATAATTATGCAATCGCTTAAAAAAGGACAAGCTGTGCATAGTGAAGCACGAAACATGGTGCGATATCTGATTAAAAAGTGCGATGAGGAAGAGAAGAACGGGGAACTTCTTCACCCATTACATGAGGTGAATAATCGTGTTGCAGAATACACGAACTTGTCTGCCCGATCATATACATATAGGATTCGGAAAGAAAGTTCCGAATCTGGAGAAGATACGTTGCTACTGTCACCGGAGAAGAAGCGATCTAGGAAAATTGAAAGCAAATTTCACTGTTCTGTGGAGGACAAAGAAATTATACGACAAATAATACACGATTTTTATGTCGTAAAAAAAAAATACCAAGCCTTCGAAAATTACTCGTTGTCATTCGAGAAAAAATTAATTTTCCATGGGGGATATCGACTTTGTCTGCTTTATGAAAAAGCATAGGCTTTGAATGGAGAAAAAATAGAAGTATTCGTGTTGTGTTAATAGAAAAACCTAATATTGTAACCTGGAGGGGAATGTATTTAAAATCTCTGGATTGCTTCAGAAAATTAGGAAGAAATATTGCATACATTGATGAGATGTGGGTGGACAATACGCTACTCTTTGGAGAGTGCTGGCAAAGCAAGAAAGAAATGGGAATACTGAAAAGTTTCAGTTCTTCCCACCGACTAATAATTGTCCACGCTGGTGGAAAAAATGGATTTGTCAAAGGTGCCGATTTAATTTTTAAAGCCCGCAGTACCACAGATGATTACCATGGGCAAATGAATGCCGAAAATTTTGAGAAATGGGCGCAAGAAAAATTACTGCCCAACATTGCACCGAACTCAGTCATAATAATGGACAACGCACCGTATCATTCGGTAAAAATAAATAAGCTACGATCAAAATATTCCACAAAGAAGAAGATGATAGATTGGCTTCTGAATAAAGGAATTAACTGCTATCAAAGTATGTAGAAATTTGAATTGGTGTAATTAATTAATCAGCATAAATCAGATGAAAAAAACATATAAAATAGATCAAATAATAAAGTTGCATGGACACAGAGAAAGGAATATGTCAACGCTTTCCTTGGAGGAACTAAAACTATTAACTGCAAAAGCTATTGAGGAAATTACACCAGAATTATGGGAAAATTATTGCAAACACGTGGAAGGTATCGAAAAGTGTTAGAATACTAAGGGATTCTAACGTGGGTTAGGACGAGGGAATAGACAGGTAGAGAAATTGATACAAATTTTAATTATAATTTTTATTACAAAACATATCGAAATGTGATATACAATTTGCACAAATGCAAAACTAAACCAAAACAGAAACTAAAAAAGTTTCCGGCCGGTCGTTCCCATCTTTTCGTCTCCTGTTTATTATTGCGGAGGCTTTTTGTAACAAAAGTTTCCGGCAAATAAATATTTTGCGGACATGTCAACGTTTACGCGCTCGTCAGCTGCTTCCCTCGCGCTCCAAGTGACAGTCTGGTGTGCTTGAAGGGGAGAGCTAACTGCCGATTTAGTGCAATAGCAAGTGGACTGTATTAATTTGCTTTCAGATTAGTGATATTCGATTTATACGATATCACCGATAAGTGCGACCGAGTATACGAGGTTTTTCCTCTTATCTACCGGGTTAGCTTAAACAATGCCATGGACGGGACACCAAATGGAGGTTGTAAGGCTCCAAGAGGGCTGAGTCCCGTGAGCACGCTCACCTTCGTGTGTGTGAGCAGTTCAATCGAACTGCGTTCACCACTTGTAGTCTTGCACGGTTTCGCATCACCTCAACGAACTCGGCATGGTCAACGGTTCATCTCCGTGTGCTACAGCGAAGGACGGCCTGATCCTGCGTCCTTCTACATCCAGCACATCCTCAGACAAGTCACTTTGCATTTTTGATTATCTTTGTTCTTGATTCACTGCAATGAATATTGAATTGAATAACTGCACATCATATTCTCTGGCTCTTTGTACCGACGTCAACTAGCTCCTTCACTACCTTCTATCCTTTACACTTACGAATACCTCAGTGACGTTATAACGGACAACGGCGTGCAGCCTAATCCTAAGAAAGTCGAAGCAATTAATAATATGCCACGTCCAGAAAATTCTAAGCACATAAAAATGTTTTTAGGCGTGGTAGGTTATTATTGGAAATTCATATCAAATTTTTCAACAATAGCAAAACCTTTAACGATGTTATTGAAGAAGGATGCAAACCTCGTGTGGTCTCAAAAACAAGAGGAAACATTAAAACAAAAATTAACGGACAAACCTCTTCTCCAGTATCCGAATTTTTCAAACTCATTTACATTGGCTTGTGATGCCTTGAATGTCGGTATCGGTACGGTACTTTCACAAATTAAAGATGGCAAGGATTTACCGATTGCATATTACTCGCGTACACTAAATGAATTCGATCAAATCCTAACAAATAGATTGAAGGAACCATTTATTATTACACACATACACGATGGTATACTATTACATTAGAAATAGTGGGTGCCACATTATTTATTATCATGTGTGTAAACTGCTGTCGCTGGTGTAACTACTTCAAGAATCTGTGCCGATGTCTTTTTTTCACAAAGAACTCAAATAATGAAGAGACCACAGTCGGACACTTTATTCCTGCCCCAACGGCGCCATTGGAAATACCGTCGACTCTTTAGGATATATTGTTCTCAACGGTTGGCTTTATTTTATTTTTTTCAATTCTTATATAATTCTACTTAGTGCAGAAATATTGAACAGTACACGAAACACTCATATGTTAAAAAATACATCAAAATTCGACGTGTAAGTTACTCTAATACGCAGAAAATGAGAAAAAAATCGGTTTTTATTTTTTTTTCACTACGACGCATTAAAATGAAAAATCTTACAAAAATTGAGAATAATAGTGTTGGATTATTAATAAATAATCATTACAAAACTGAATCTAACAGTGAGAAACACTGCCCATTGTCTATATACGAAGACCGTATTGGCACCATCGGGTCTAGGGGCCTGGGTCTGTTTTGTCGTCGAGGGCCAGGGAAATAAACATGATGCAGGCAATGGTTTTTTTCCTTTTTAAGTGGACGCCAGATTTTCTTTTAGGGGATCTAAGCGTCGCTTCACTTCTTGTTCAGTTTTAACAGACTAAAGACGTCCTTCCAAACCACAGAATAAAGTTTCACTTTTACTTACAAAGTGTACTGTTTTTTCACCCAATTCCAATAGGTTATGGGCCCAGATTACGTTTTTTTAATAACTGTGTTTTTTTCGTGTGTGTTAATTTTAAATAGTTAAGTGTGTGAAAAGTAGTGTATAAGCTAAATAGTAAAAGTTAGTTATAAAAATATTTGTTCAAACTGTACTAAGTGACTATAGACAAATAAGTGGTTAGATAGTGAAAATAAAATAAAAAAGAAACAGTTTTAATATAAAAATCAAGGAATTATAATGGACAATTTAAAAGTAAAAAGAAACATTAAACCATTCGATGGTGACAGATACAGCGTGTGGAAATTAAGAATACGTGCGTTATTAAACGAACTGGACGTAATTAAAGTCATTGATAGCCTAGCTCCTGAATTTTTATCTAATGATTGAATAAAGGCCGAAAAGATCGCGAAGGGTACGATAGTTGAATATTTATCGGACTCACTTCTTGGCTTCGCGAAAACGGAAATAACTGCGCGCGACGTTTTCAAAGATCTAGATGCCATATATGAGAGGAAAAGTCTTGCTAGCCAGCTAGCTACAAGAAAAAAATTATTAAATTTAAAATTGCAAGGTGATACTCAATTAATAAGACATTTTGCAATTTTTGACGAGTTAATGACCGAACTGTTCGCGTCTGGTGCAAAATTAGAAGAAACGGATAAAGTATCACACCTGTTACTAACACTTCCAGCGAGTTATGACGGTGTTATAACCGCACTAGAAACATTATCAGACGATAACTTAAATTTAGCATTCGTAAAAACAAGATTATTAGATCACGAAGTAAAATTAAGAACGGAGAGCAATTCGACAAGTAATAAAGTAGTTCAGGCGAATCAATACTATAAAGAAAATGCAACAAATAATTTGGAAAGTGTAAGTGGCATAAGAAAGCCACATATTTATAAAAAGAGACATAATTCTAAACCCAAGCATAATAAAGCAATAATAATAAAATGTCATCACTGCGGAAGAAAAGGCCATAAAATAAGGGACTGCTTCTATTACCAAAAAAGCCTCCAACACAAGGAGACACAAAGAAGGACAGTGCAAACGGTGCAAGTGTCAGAACCGATGGTGACTGACAATTCATCTGGATTTGCATTTATGACTGGAACTAGTCAGATAGAAGAAAACAGAAAATTAACTTTTCTCTTGGATTCCAGGGCGACGGATCACTTAATAAATCAAGACAATTTGTTCTCAAGTTTTACTGTACTGCAGCTGCCAGTGAAGATATCAGTAGCGAAGACCAGGGAATTCATAGAAGCAACAAAAAAAGGAAATCTAAAAGTTACAAGCAATTTAGGAATAAAAGGGACATTGGAGGATGTACTTTATTGCCCAGAGGTCCCGTACAACCTATTATCTGTCAGGAGAATGCAACAAGCTGGAATGAATGTAACCTTCGATGAAAAAGGAGTTGAGGTAACAAAAGACGGTGAAGCTGTAATGACTGGTAAGCCACATCAAAATTTAATAGCTATTGATTTTGTAATTAATATGGAAAGGGTAAGATATATCAATTTTCAAGTACATAATATTATTAGTAATGATTATGAATTATGGCATAAACGCTTAGGTCACATGGGAAGATCGAAATTTTTAGAGTTGAAAAATAAACAAATGGTTGATGACTTTGAAAGAGCTAAAGATAAAAGTCATATAAGACGACTATTATTTATTGTTCATTCAGATGTTTGTGGTCCGATCACTCCACCGACCATAAATAATAAAAATTATTTTGCATTATTTGTTGACGAATATAGTCATTACTGTGCTACATACCTGATTACATATAAATCAGATGTATTTTCAGTTTTTCAAGACTTCATTAATAAAAGTGAAGCTCATTTTAATTTAAAAATTGTAAATTTATATTGCGATAATGATAGAGAGTATTTATCAAATGAGATAAAAGACTACTGTGTGCAAAAATTTGTTGTAGTAAGGGACGTAATTGTGGATGAGATAAATTACTTAAAAACTCGACCAGTGGCGAGACTTGAAAGGGTTAATGAAAGAACCCATGATGAAACTGATGCATCTGACATATGGTAAAAATCAGTAAAAGTAAGCAAAGGGTTAATCAAAGAACCTGTGATGAAACTGATGCATCTGACATACGGTCAAAATCAGTAAAAGTAAGCGAAGAATCTCATAAATCTGATAATGTATTGAAGTCGAGAATAAAAATAAACTCAGAAGTAAAATTAGGTGACAAACCTAATAAATCTGTAATAGAAACAGATGCACAAAAGGAGTCTTCATCTCAAAATGATAAAATAGAAGTAGAAAAACTTGAACTTAGAAGGAGTGATAGAATTAAGCAAAACCCTTCTATTTCTTATGACGAAAATAGTACGCAATATGATCTTCTCATGTGTGCACAATCGTTTATATGTAGAGTTCCTAATTCGTTTGATGAAACAATATTTTTAAAAAATAGAGACGATAAAGTTAAATGGGAACAAGCTATAAATGAAGAATTTAAATCATTAAAAATAAATAAAACTTGGTCTCTAGTAGAGAGACCAAAGGATAAAAATATTGTAGATTGTAAATGGATATTTACCATAAAGAATGATGAATTTGGAAATCCATTGAAATACAAAGCGCGTCTTGTTGCACGAGGTTTTAGCCAAGAATATTTATCTGATTATAATGAAACTTTTGCTCCAGTAGCAAGAATATCAAGTTTTAGATTTGCAATTGCTTTTGCAAGTCAGTTTAATCTGTTAATACATCATATGGATGTAAAAACAGCATTTTTAAATGGTACCTTAAAGGAAGAAATTTATATGAAAGTTCCTGAAGGGATTATGAGCAAAGAAAATCAAGTGTGTATATTGAATAAAGCTCTGTATGGTTTAAAACAGGCAGCAAGATGTTGGTTCGAAGTATTTGATCAAAGTCTTGTAGAAAAAGGTTTTCGAAGCTCATCAGTTGATCGTTGTATATACATATTAGATAAAGGAAATATATTTGAAAATATATACGTTGTACTTTATGTGGATGATCTTGTGATTACAACTGCTAGTAAAGAAACAATGGATAATTTTAAAGGTTATTTAATGAATAGATTCTATATGACAGATTTAAATAATATTAAATTTTTCTCAGGAATAAAAATTGAAAGAAGTAGCAACAAAATAACCTTAGACCAAAGTGCTTATATAAAAACAATTTTGGAGAAATTTAAAATGCAGGATTGTAAAGCTGCGAGTGTACCTCTCCCAACCAAGCTGGATTACATAGCCTTAAATTCTGACGAAAAATATGATGCTCCATGTAGACATTTAATTGGTTCCTTAATGTATGTAATGATATGTACACGGCCAGATTTGTGTGCTGCAATAAATATTTTAAGCAGGTACACAAATAAAAACAATAAGGAGCTTTGGCAGAATTTAAAGCAAATATTAAGATATCTCAAAGGTTCGATTAAAGTTAAATTAAATTATATGAGAGGAAATTATACTAATATAATTTGTGGCTATGTTGATGCTGATTGGGGAGGTCACGATGAAAACAATAGGAAAAGTACTACAGGCTATTTATTTAAATTATTCGAACGATGCACAATTTGTTGGACAACTAAAAGACACGCATCAGTAGCTGCTTCATCTACGGAAGCAGAATATATGGCATTGTTTGAAGCTGTAAGAGAAGCTCTTTGGTTAAAATCATTAGCAACTAGCATTAACATTTATAATTCAGAGCCAATTGTAATTTATGAGGATAATAATGCCTGTATAAATATAGCAAACACTCCAGGCAATCACAAAAGATTGAAACATATTGATATCAATTATCATTTCTTTAGAGAGCAGATAGAGAAAAATGTAATAAAACTTGAATTTGTCTGTACAGAACACCAGGTAGCAGATACAAAACCACTCCCAGCAGCTAAATTCTTGGAATTTCGAACAAGACTGGGTCTCGAGTGATTTTCAAACAAAATAATATTAATTGAAATATTATATAAATATAAGTATAGTTAAGTACTTGAAATGACCTGATTAGGTTTTTCTGGGTTTTCCTAATCCTCGCAACAAATGTTGGGTCATATGTAGTTCCCCAGAAAAGACAAGGAAGGGCGATTTTTGTTAAAATAGAAATAGAATTTATTAAGTTAAATTAAACACACCCGATTCATTTTTGAGGAGGCATGTTGGATTTTTAATAAATAATCATTACAAAACTGAATCTAACAGTGAGAAACACTGTCCATTGTCTGCATACGAAGACCGTATTGGCACCATGGGTCTAGGGGCTTGGGTCTGTTTTGTCGTCGAGGGCCAGGGAAATAAACATGATGCAGGCAATGGTTTCTTTCCTTTTTAAGTGGACGCCAAATTTTCTTTTAGGGGATCTGAGCGTCGCTTCACTTCTTATTCAGTTTTAACAGAGTAAAGACTTCCAAACCACAGAATAAAGTTTCACTTTTACTTACAAAGTGTACTGCTTTTTCACCCAATTCCAATAAATAGTAATAACAATACTTGTTTACTGTAAAAATATAAAAGTAGTTCTGCAACTCCTTCAATGCGTAATCGGTATTTTTCGGCATTTTTTACGGTTTGTTATTTTTTACTACCTGGTTCTTCAATCAAAACATCTGAAAAGCTTCCAAAATATGTGCCCTGGTACCCGAAATGTCTCCGAATTTTTTACATTTGTTACTCAATAGGACTAGAGTAATTATGCAAAAACATCGTTTTCTTTATCACCGCATTACTACCCCCACCATCGAGATTTCAAGTTAAAAATTGGCACATAGGGTTTTCTTTTGTTAAGCTATCGAATGATCCCATCACACGTTCAATTTAGTTTGGAGGCACTTTTGATCCCCTTACTCGGCTATACCCTTTGTAACAAGTATATGTGTTTAGACCGGGTTTAGGCCGAAATGCGTTCGAGAGTCTGCTCCTCAAACGTGCGTAGTAAAAGGGGTCCTTCGTATCAATGACCTCATTTGTTTATAATATGTAGATAGGAATTGAGAGGTTTCGACATCGACAGCACAAAGACACTCTGCATTGAACTCTGGTCGAAAGTACCAGTTATCTATAGTTTTTACGCTCACGTTTTTATGTTCTTTTATGTTAAACAGTTATAATAATATTAAATAATATAGTTTATATAGTTACGTGTAAAGTGTCCGAATTATTGAATCCGACAACACGCCTGTGTTCTCGACATCCTTCTAAATTGCAATTTTGATTCAGACATTCATAGCGAATACAGAGAGACATCAAGAGATGTAGTCACATACGACTCCAGAAGAGAAGCAGCATGTATCAATAAAATAAGACAATTTTCAGATGAACAAGAAAGCGTAGAAGACTCATATACTCGTCCAGCTTTGACAATGAGTAATATTTCAACGAGAAGAAATTTCAAAGTAAAAACACGCAAAAGTATGTCAGAAACATAGAGATAAATAAATGCCTGAAGCAGACCATGTGCTTCTTCTTGGCGCGTTTCCCCCTTTTAACGGAGGATCGGCCAGGACACTTGGAAAAAGGAGGGCCGTACTGTCAAGGGTACCCTCACGACCCTGGTTTTCTGTCAAGGTACAGAATTGTATTGGCTTTTGCCGCGAGCAGTCACAAAATACGGTTTTAGAAAGTCCACCCCGTGTTCATTTTATTCAAACGCCCGACCACTATCCTGACCGTCATAGCATCTTTCTTATACTACTCCAATTTAATATACTTAATAAACTTTTATCTTATATAATATTGTTTTAGGTTACGTAATATCCTATTTAAATTTTTGTATGAAATTGTAATTCTAGTTACGAAATTCTAAATTCTAAATAACTCCTAACTGTTAATTTATTGCGAATCTTAGACGTAATTTAAAATTTTAAGTTCTAATACTAAATTCTAAATCCAAAATCCTAACTACCGACTATTAAATTATTGTAAATTTTAGATGTAATTTTATAAATTGAACAATCAATTTTTCTATGAGGAAAGGAAACCACTATTTTCCTAGTAGAAACTGTTTTCTACTATTTTCTATTATTTTATTACAATTTTATATTGCTCCTTGTAATATACGCCGTTATAAGTAATCCGTATAATTGAGTACATAAATATTATTTTAAGAATTTTTTTTTATTAATCTATAAGAGGTTATTTTAGGCATTAGGAATTCTTAAAAAATATTGTATTATATTAACATACAACTCTATACTGCGAATTTTTGATAGTTTGTAAATTGAATCCTATGTATTTAATTTTTTTGGGTGAGGGAGGTGTTGAAGGACCAGTCCCCTGTTTGTTATCTGTATCTATCCTGAGTCACAATACTCTTCCGTCAGTTCCGTCAAATAGCCGAATACCCGCAAAAATATCTTACAATTAGTCAGCGCAGCACGCTGACTAACAATACGCCGCTCAAAGTATAATTTCGTGCAAAGTTCATCATCCATCACCTAAGTCGCTAAAGCCTCGCCTTTCCCCATCAATTTACCAGAATATAGATATTCAGGGTGTTTGGCCAACCCTGGGAAAAATTTTAATGGGCGATTCTAGAAGCCAAAATAAGACGAAGTTCAAGAATATCAATTTCTTGACTGAGGCTTCATTAAAAAGTTATTAAAAAACTAAATTAAAAAATTTCAAATCGTTCTGAAAAAATTATTTTTGGTTACGCGGCTCAATTACAATCATTTTTGGTGAATACAGATACCCCTGAAATCCTATCCACTTTTAAGAAAAAAATTCAAGTAGGTACTGAAATTTTTAGACGAAATTAAAAAATTTCAAATCATACTAAAAAAATTATATTTTGTTACAGAGGTCAATTACAAGCATTTTTGGCGAATATAGACATACCTCAAAATACGACGCACTTTCGTGAAAAAAATTCGAGTAGGTGGTCAAATTTTTCGGTGAAATTAAAAAGTTTCAAATCGTTCTAACAAAAATGATTTTAGTTGCAGGGATCAATTACAATCATTTTTGGTCAATAGACATACCCCCAAAATCCTACACACTTTCGAGAAAAAAATTTCTTACCGAAAATATAATTTCTAGCCAGAAATGTTACCCCAAAATGTTATGCGAATTTTTTACAAAAAAGTATTAGAGAATTTTTCTGTAGGGGGTCAAACGAAGTTATTAAAAGTCATGAACGAATTTTTAAGATAAATCGACAGGGGTTAGATGCCTAAATTTTTCAAATCGTTCGTCAATTACAATAATTTTTGGTGAATGAGCATATCTTCGAAATCCTGCACATTTTTAACGAAGCCTCCATCAACAAATTGGTATTCTTGATTTTCGTCTTATTTTGACCTCTAGAATCTCCCATTAAAATTTTTCCCAGGCGTGGCCGAACACCCTGTATAGGTCCCAAAACATAGACTCGCTGTTTTATCGTAAAATTCTAGTTGTTGTAACCGAGTAGTATTAAAAATCACTGTGAAATATATTTATACCTGTAATATACCGACAGTCTACGAGTTTCTTACCCGGTTCCCAAAAAAATTACTAAAAAAAGAAGACAAATAAGACGATATTCTCAAATTTGTTAATTTTCCCCTGTTATTAAAAAATGAGATTCCCAGTTTTTAACCACGTGCTCCCTCTAGTGCGCTATGTAAGCAATGTTGCCATACTTATACAATAGAAATCTGATTTATTAGTGACGCTAATTACATGTAAAAATTAAAGAATATTCATCGGTCGAAGTTTTAGGATATCGAACATTAAAGGTCCCGACAAAAGTGTCGCCTGTGTACATTTTACCGTTTCCACAGCTTTCGTTAATTACATGATCAGGCGTATTTGAATATGTAAGAGTAGTCCAACCTTTTCATTGCCAATAAAACTTATTTAGTCCTTCTTTACCTTTATGTTTATATTCTCCTTTCTACTTGGTATCAACAACCCACCACACATGCGCGTTCGGCTTTCATCAGAAAATGAAAAATAAAGCCACGTGCATTGATGAGAGATGTGTTAAAGGTTCACAGTAATTGAAAAGCAAAAAAGAAGTATGAGGATAAAGTATAAAATACTGTGCGTTGCTGAGAAAGTCAGTCAGAAAAAATGTGTCCGATTGGCTATATCTCCGAATGTCCAGTAAGAAAGCAAACGGGATAGAATAAAACAGAAGATCGTTGACGATTGACACAGAAGAATGGAGTCTTAAGAGGTAACGTTGGTTGTTCAAAATTCAGACAAACCAATTTTTCGATCGAATATTAATTTCAAAATACAGTTCATTTTCGATATATGCAGTGAGATTTGTATACATAGTACATTTTTCTCGAATAATTACAAAATTATCAACTTTCGATCTATAATTTTAAAGAACATAATGTGAGAAAAAATATACATGTGTTTCATATTATCTTATACAAAAATAAAATATAAATTATTTTTATAAAGAAAATTTATGCATATACGAAGGCTTAAAGAGACAATTTAAAATTATAATTTATTTACCAATGTCAAATATTTAATAATGTATTATCGAGAAATTGTTTAATTCCGTTAAAAATTCTATTAATGTAACATATTATAATATGTGGTGGGATTTGGATACGGAATATGTTAGAAAAGATGAGCTCGCATCGCAAGATCTCTTCAGATCCTTTAAATTTTGAATTTAAGAAACTATCATTTTTGCCCCATTATTTGCTAAATTCAATAAAATGGATATTTGTTCTTCCGACGACTCTGGTACAGTCTGGACTAATGGCTTTTCATTGATCACTTTTATTTGATGATCGGTTTTTAAAGATTTCACTGCACTTTTCATAGCATCGTTCCAGCTCATCTCTGCATGACCTGAAAAAATATGAGCTCGAGATTTGCGAGCGAGCATCATCGTAATATATGGCATAAAGAAGAAATCAAGTACAGGTGCATTATTTTATATCTAAAAACATCTAATGAATCTTATTAACAATATTTTTTGGTTCCTACATGTACAACATTGAAAATTATTTTGCACTGTATAACATTGATTATAAGTAGAAAGAAATAATCATAAGAAAATTTGACATTGTCTTTACTTCTTACTTTTTAATTTGTCCGAAGAATCATCAAATGATGGATCTTGAATATTCAGCATCAGATTGTTACCACTAAGGAATATGCGATTTGGAGAGGTTGCAATCTGAAACAAAAATTACATGTATAATTAAGTCAATATTACCATTAACTATTCGTTAGTATTATAAACGCAATTAAATTTTGCATATTTACCGTGCGGGAAATTGCTTGTGCTGCTCGTAATTTTCGCAACTTTAGATAACCAGGATTTTGGCTTACAGCTAAACCCAGGTATGAAGAAGTTAAGGACATTTATATTTGAAAATAAAATCTCATCTATAGTTGATTATTATTTTGTACATTCTTAAATTATTACTATTAAAGGATATCATTTTAGCTGCTTCTGCTTCTCCTTCTGCCTGAACAATCTTCTGTTGTCTTTCTTGTTTAGCTCTCTCGACTACAAAAGCTGCTCTTTGAGCTTCTTGTTGAGCTACTTGTTTAGCTTCTACAGCAGCAGTATATTCTTTACCAAAACTCAGTTCGGTTATCGATACATCATCCAAGACAATGTTAAAATCACGTGCACGTTCAGTTAATTCTTTTCGTACTAAGTTTGAAACTTGTTGTCTCTGTGTAATAAGCTGAGAAGCATTAAATTTAGCGACAACTGATTTTAATACTTCGTTACAAATACTTGGCAGAACCTAAAATACAAATATGTCTTCACTATTAAAATGTCAAAATAATATTACAATAAGATTTTCACCAACCTTCTCGTCATAATCTAGACCTAAATTACGGTACATTGTAGGTAAAGTGCTTGCATCAGGTCTGGAAAGTACTCGAAGAGAAATATTAACCATTTGTAAGTCTTTGGATCCTGTAGGCGAAGATATTTTTCTGGGCCTACTTCTAATATCATAAATAATTGGGTAATTGAACCATGGAACACGGAAATGTAAACCCTCGCTCATTATGTCTTTCTGAATGCCTCCCAAACGAGAAAACATTATTGCTCTATGACCCGCCTCCACTAAAACAAAATATAATTATGTAATTAAATATATTTAAAAAAAACTGTTTCAATCAATATTTCAAATATTAAAATTAATTTTAGGAAACAATTTTAATTCAAGTTTCTTTTTTTTACTGATGAGATATAATAATGATACATGTAAAAAATATATATATAGCGAATACGTGCGAAAGATTCAAGTTATCGACGATAATTAAGGATTAAACGTAAAAACAAATTAACCTGTATACAAGGATTTCGTAACACTATAAACCGCCACGCCGGCCGCTGCAAGTAACTTAAAACCGAGGGATAATCCATTTGGATTTTTCGAGAAACGCGATGCGAATTCATTAATCTTATTCTGTGCCATTATTGCTTACAATTACTTATTAATATGCCTAGTTGAAAATTTATGACTTTCAGTAAACTACGTCCTTAAAGAGGACGAAATTAAAGACACGATCTAATACAATGCCGACAGTTTCCGATTGAAAATGGAAGGCATGAAATATACAATACACAGTAAGTTTTCACAGTCTGAACTTAGAGATGGCGTGAATTGCTACTTTTGAATCACTCGTGATTCGATCACATTCATTCCCAATCATGGTGATTTTTCGCAGTGATTTGTGATTCTTCGTGATCACTTTTGATTAGCGGGGAGCGTTCTTTTCACTTTTCACGAATTATGTCCTTAGACTGTATATGTATTATAATACGGTCTAAAAGCAATGTTAACATCATTTTCTTATTAGGAGAAAGAAAAGGAAAAATTAAAAGTGTTAAATAGAATTTAGATTATAAGTATAAGTTTTATTTCTCATTGTTTCAACATTTGTTTCATAAATGTTCGTGAAATTTTTCAACAAAGTAATGTATACGCAAAACGAACCTGTTTGCAATTTTAAATTCCAACTTATTTCTTTATAATATACAAATATATAAAATGTCATATTAATGTATAAAAACTTTCTATGAATAATGTTAAAAATTAAATTTATATACATGTCACTTATGTTATAACTTTATAATTAAAATTATTATAAAAGCAGTTTAGCAAGGTTTGATTAAGTGTGTAATAAATATATTTATAATAATGTAAGAATAACAGAATATAAAAAAAATTTAATTAAAATGATTGTGTTTGCGTATGAGTATATCACATGATAGACTTATATTATTAGAAGAGCCAATTATAGCTAAAGCAGCTATTATGAGTAAAAACCTACCATATATTTTAATATGCAAAGTAGGGAATATTAGATGAATTGGCGAAAGGATATTTTCAAAAGCTGGACTAATTTAAAACCATCAAAATTATCTATGTTGTTATTTTTAAATAATACAATTAAATTAATATTTTTAATTAATACAATTTAAATTTGGGGCATTTCTAATTCATTGAATTTCCTCTAAGGGAAATTAGTGGAACGCTAACGAATGACGACTCACTCGGTACTACGGAATGAACGTGTTACGTCCCGAGATCGCGGTTTAGGGAAAAAGGACGGTAGGTTGGTGCCCGTGGAGCGCTGAACCGCTCTGCTCGGCGAGACGCGCAAAAATCAAACTACTAAGTATGTTCGAAAAAGGGTTGGTAAAAGTTTATTCGTCTTCGTCTCGATCAGAGATGCCAGAAAAGCACCGCCGGGCAGTGTGGCCAGATCTGGCATAATTGAGTGCATCGAAATCGACAACAGTGACGACGAACTTCCTTAGCGTCTAATGGAGTGGTGGGGATAGCAGACGTATACTACCGCACGAGCCACGTGTACGTGAGCTCGGCGCTTGCGCACAACTTCGGGAAATCGATAAAGAACGTTAGTGTGAGCCTTTCCTTCTTGCTCTTGTAAAAGACAAAACAACTGAAATACGACCTCGCGATAAGTGGCATACGATTCCAAGCCTCGACTGTCCCAGCATTTTTACTTTCCGACCTATGTAAGGTATAAGGAAAGGGTATAGCCGAATAAGGGGGTCAAATGTGCCCCCAAACCGAATGGAACGAGCCATGGGTCATTCGATAGCAAAAAAAAAATAACCCCTGTGTGCAAATTTTTAACTTCAAATCTCGACCGTGGGGGTAGTAATGGGGTGAAAACGAAAATCATGTTTTTGAATTATTTCTCTTGACCTATTGAGTAAAAAAATGTAAAAAAATTCAGAGACATTTCGGGTACCGGAGCACATACTTTGGGAGATTTTCAGATTTTTTGATTGAAGAACCAGGTAGTGAAAAATAAAAAACAGCAAAAAATGCCGAAAAATGCCGATTACGTATTGAAGGAGGCCCGGAACTACTTTTATACTTTTACAGTAAACAGGTATTACTATTACTATTACTCTCAATTTTTTTCAGATTTTTCATTTTGGTGCGCCGCAGTGAAAAAAAATAAAAACCGAATTTTTCCTCATTTTCTGCGTATTAGAGTAACTTACACGTTGAATTTTTATGCGTCCTTCAATATATAAGTCTTTTGTAGACTGTTTAATGTTTCTACACTAAGCAGAATTACATAACAATTAAAACAAATAAAATAAAGCCAACCGTTGAGCGCCATATATCCTAGAAAATCAACGATATTTCTCAACGGCGTCGATGGCGCAGTTGTTAGAGTGTCCGACTGGTGAACCGCTGCAAGTTTTTTTACCATAGGTTCGAGTCTCTCTTCTGGACTTAGGATTTTTTTTCCTTCATTATTTTTTTTTTCAAATTCTAACTATATAACAATGCTTTATACTTATTTATAAATGTTCTGAAAGCATTTTACAAATATTTTAACCTGAAATATGTATAAATATAGTTTTGGAGTGTTTTTTGCGTTTTTATTTTTTTTGTCAACCACGATTATTGTTTAACATCTCTTACACTGAAATTAATGTGAAATGTTAGTTTTCAAATCTCTTACCTTTGACTATTGTGAATGGATCGGCGCAGAAGATTGTATATTGGCTTACTATTACTTCTTCTCGCCCTTCGATCAAGCAGATCTTTCCTTCTTTTTCTCTTTCTTTGATAAATATGAATGTTTGCTACGGCTTCCGTATCTAACGTAGACATGTAAGGGCCATTCCACGCCAAATCTATTAACCCACTCTCTGCCAATGATACTTTTTTCTAATAAACCCATTTTTAAGTACCAGTTTGATCGTTTCATGCTTATTTTTGAATGAAGTATCATTGCTCGATGGAAACCACGGGGAAAAATGATTAATTGTCCTACCTGCGTTACGAAGGAAATAAAGGTTCGTTGGGTGAGGGCTCAGACCGTTCAGGTCAATGGGTGATTGTCGCATTCGGGTTTCACAATGTATTTTTTAATTACTCAGTTCAAGCTACTGTATGCGATGGGATTTATACATAATTACTTGGCATGGTCCGTAGAGGTTGGTCCTACAAGTGTTTCCATTATCTTTAAAACCAGCAGTAAGGAAAGGATAATAACCCTTACATGTCTACGTTAGATACTAAAGCCGCAGCAAACATTCATATTTATCAAAGAAAGAGAACGAGAAGGAAAGATCTGCTTGATCGAAGGGCGAGAAGAAGTAATAGTAAGCCAATATACAATCTTCTGCTCCGATCCATTCACAATAGTCAAAGGTAAGAGATTTGAAAACTAACATTTCACATTAATTTCAGTGTAAGAGATGTTAAACAATAATCGTGGTTGACAAAAAAAATAAAAACGCAAAAAACACTCCAAGACTATATTTATACATATTTCAGGTTAAAATATTTGTAAAATGCTATCAGAACATTTATAAATAAATATAAAGCATTGTTATATAGTTAGAATTTGAAAAAAAAAATAATGAAGAAAAAAAAATACTAAGTCCAGAAGAGAGACTCGAACCTATGGTAAAAAAACTTGCAGCGGTTCACCAGTCGGACACTCTAACAACTGCGCCATCGACGCCGTTGAAAATATCGTTGATTTTCTAGGATATATGGCGCTCAACGGTTGGCTTTATTTTATTTGTTTCAATTGTTATGTAATTCTGCTTAGTGTAGAAACATTAAACAGTCTACAAAAGACTTATATATTGAAGGACGCATAAAAATTCAACGTGTAAGTTACTCTAATACGCAGAAAATGAGGAAAAACTCGGTTTTTATTTTTTTTCACTGCGGCGCACCAAAATGAAAAATCTGAAAAAAATTGAGAGTAATAGTAATAGTAATACCTGTTTACTGTAAAAGTATAAAAGTAGTTCCGGGCCTCCTTCAATACGTAATCGACATTTTTCGGCATTTTTTGCTGTTTTTTATTTTTCACTACCTGGTTCTTCAATCAAAAAATCTGAAAATCTCCCAAAGTATGTGCCCCGGTACCCGAAATGTCTCTGAATTTTTTTACATTTTTTTACTCAATAGGTCAAGAGAAATAATTCAAAAACATGATTTTCGTTTTCACCCCATTACTACCCCCACGGTCGAGATTTGAAGTTAAAAATTTGCACACAGGGGTTATTTTTTTTTTGCTATCGAATGATCCGTGGCTCGTTCCATTCGGTTTGGGGGCACATTTGACCCCCTTATTCGGCTATACCCTTTATAAAAAAACTCAAGAGCGTAATTTAGAAAATAAAGATATGCTTTGGCCTCTGGATTTTGCATCGAGATTAACAGACGTTCCCCGGAATCTGATTTCTCGCTTATTGTCAATTCTTGCAAAAAAAGCAATACAGAGTCCCAATTCTCTAAAAGTGTAACTACGGATGTATAATGCGATAACCATCGCGTAGAACACAATTTTAAAATTTTTCTGTCGGTTGTTTGAAAACATTGCTGAAATTCGCGGAATATAGCCGAACGTTTGGGACTACTGTATATGAAAGTTGCTACTTTTCGTAACAACTCCTCGCATATGTCTGGAATGGTATTGCACGCTTCGCGCACTACCATTGCAGACAGATGACACGGACAGCGGACAGTCAAAGATTTGTCCCTGCATTTTGTTGCAAGCTTTGTCATAAAGGACGAGTGTCGCCCTGTCATGACAGCAGCAGCGTTGTCACATGACAACGCGACAATATTTTCGAACGGAATTTCTCTTTCTATCATGGCAATTTCAAATGTTTTAAATAAATTATCTGCGCCACAATTTCTGGCATCAAGATGTAATAATTCTACCAATTCCGTTCGAACATCCAAAGTCTCGGGTGCAACATAACGAACAAGAAACGTCATCCATTTCTCGTTGGTCGAGTCGGATGTTTCGTCAATATAAATAGAAAATTTAGTGTTTTGTAAAACACTAGAAATACATTTTGTTTCTAAAGGATACAAAACGTTTGATATAATATTTGAACACTTTGTTCGACCGAACGACATATGTTTCAAGACATCAGGATCTTGCCCAATGTCTTTGAAAACTTCAAGAATCGTCTCTGCGGTTCGATACGGAATATTTTTTTCGGCTATTAATTTGGCAAATTTGATTTCCGCGGATTTTATCCTTTCATCCAACGACAGAGGCGATTCTTCGGATTGCGTCGTAAACTATTATTCAAATTGTCTGCGTTATCGTTACTCTTTTTATAATTCTCAATGTGACACTGAGAATCTGCATGATTATAAATCGTCGATAATCGACATGAAAATTGTTTGTTGCAAACCGAACAGAACCATGAATAAGGGTCGCCGTCGACTTTATGCAACCATGGTGTTCGGTAAACGAAAGCTCGCTCATTCCGCTGGCCAACTCGAGTTGTTTCCGGTCCTTTATGTTGCCAGATGCGGGATCGGTACTACGTTGCAAACGTCTTCGAGTCTCTCGCATCTGGCAAATGTCAATGTAAAAGAATAGCATTTTTGGAAAACGAAAGAAACGCGACACTCGAGTTGACCAGCGAAGGGCTATATTGTTCCGCGGGTGGTACGGTCGTCAAGGCCAAATGTAGGCACCGACGACAACGGCCATCGCCGACACGCGGAACAATATAGCCATAAAAACAGACGTAGACCAGACGCAACCCCTTGTTGCGTGGATAATCCGGAGTTCCGTTTCTTCCTCGATAAATTAACGCGGCCGTTGACTTGGGGAGGAAACCTCGGCCACCCTCGCCAGCGTGGCCTGGGACTTTCCTCCACCACCGAGGTGAAGGAGGAGCTTGCTGCCAAACTGGGGCAGGAAAATGGGTCCTCCTCTCCCAAGTCGATGGCCAATCAATCGACTCACGATTCCACAGAGGAATTTGCAAAACACCCCCAAGTGTACCTCTTGGAGGGGATCTAAGCTGAGGAGGAAACGGACTCCGGACACATTGGGCATTCTAGTTTCAGTCGTCAACCGACAAACCAGTTTCAATTCTCGGTTCAGTCGTTAACCGACTAAGTCTAACAAGTCTAACTAACAAGTCTGTAACAGTACAGCAGTTTTACTTGAGTTGAACGCATTTTGATAAAGTAAGCGCGGGGGAAACAGTTCCTCCCACAGTTCAACGCGCTTGAAAACATTCATACAGTCCACTTTGTTATTATTAAAAATAAACCATTTGAAACCTCTCCAACACGACGACATCGCATCACTCCAATCCGACCTACAACATTTCGGGCGCGAACACATGGCTTGAAATAATCATTCTCAAGCCATTGAGGCATAAAAGTCCTTTTAGAAGTACTATTTTTTGTATTCTCCGTGTCTATACACGTTTGAGGAACCGCAAGAATAAGACTTATTGCATAAAGTACAATAAAAACGACTTCTATCATGGGGTACTGCACGTATCCATGATTTAAATCTATGATCATTTATCCATGAAGATAAAAAACCGCGCTTACACTTATTCTTCGATTTCACAACCGTTTCCATGATATAAAAGCAGAAAAGCGAAAGAACAGAAAATTACAGAATACCTACGCGAAAGCTTTTTTTCAATTTAAATGTCTCAGAATGACCTACGGCACGTACCTTTAAATTTCTCCTGATGTTCGTCCTCGTCGACCGAATTCAACTGACTCAAGAGAAACAGCAGTGGCTCGAGCACGTGGCGATAGTGTTTTGTTTATACTGCTCGCGCATCGATGGGCCGTTGAAATGCCCGGACGAAGAAAGGACGTAGATATACAGGGTGTTCGGCCACCTCTAGCAAAAATTTTAATGAGCAATAGTAGAGGCCAAAATAAGACGAAAATCAAGAATACCAATTTGTTGATGGAAGCTTCGTTAAAAAGTTATTAACGTTTAAAGTGCCGCCATTACTGAATTTTTTTCTCGAAAATGCGCAAGATTTCGGGGGTATGTCTATTCACCAAAAATGACTGTAATTGAACCCTACAACGGAAAATAATTTTTCCACAACGATTTGCAATTTTTTAATTTTCTCGAATAATTTCACACCTTCTCTATTTTTTTTCTCGAAAGTGGGCAGGATTTCGTGGGTATGTCTAATGACAAAAACTGATTGTAATTGACCTCCGCAACCGAAAATAATTTTTCCACAACGATTTGCAATTTTTTTTCTCCGTTGAAAAATTTAGCCACCTAATTGGATTTTCAGTAAGGAATTTTTTTCTCGAAAGTGCGTACGATTTTGGAGGTATGTGTAATGATAAAAAATGATTGTAATTGATCCCCGCAACCGAAAATAATTTTTTTAGAACGATTTGAAAAATTTTTTTTCGCCGAAAAATTTCAGCACCTACTCGATTTTTTTTCTCGAAAGTAGATAGGATTTCGGAGGTATGTGTACTCACCAAAAATGATTGCAGTTGACCCCCGCAACCGAAAATAATTTTTCCAGAACGATTTGAAATTTTTGAATTTAATTGTTAATAACTTTTTAACGAAGCTTCCATCAACAAATTAGTATTCTTGATTTTCGTCTTATTTTGGCCTCTACTATCGCTCATTAAAATTTTTGCTAGAGGTGGCCGAACACCCTGTATATAGCCCAGTTTCCATAGGTTTTTAAAAGGCAATAATTAGAAATAAAGTTCTATTGAATGAATAGCAGTATATAGACGTCACTTTAATATATTTTATTTTACAGAAATGAATTTAGAGGGGAATCAAAAAAAAAGGAAAAAAGAATATAGACGTTCTAATATATGGCATGTGATAATGTTACAAAGAAATAACAATTTCCCGTGGTTTCCATTGAACGGTAGCGTGCACGTTATTGTTTTACCTATCGTTACAATTATTTTGTTATGTAAAGTTAAGTCAAATATATAACATTTGATTGTGTGTAACAATTTGATACGGTTATTAAAAAACATAGTGGGAAAAGTCAGTAGTAATCTATTTCTGTAGAGTGCACGGTACTGGCTAAGAGTGGTTTTTCATTTTAATTAACCCTTAATTAACCCTTTACGAGTAAGACTGCTTTGAACAACATTATTCTAAAATATTTGTGGAATACGTTTTTTATGTGGTTTAGGTAGGTATGCAAGGCATAAGATTTCGTTTAATTTTTCCTGTCTAGGAAAGATAGGAGAAAAGTATATTTGATCTTAATCCTTCTTAAGATTTATATAAATCGCTTTAAAAATTTGTTACAAATGATGTATATGTATCGAAATAATTATAAAACTACAGACGTATAATCATCATTATATGGGAACTGATCACGCTTAAAATATAATGAGACCTTAAAACGAGAACATAAAACTTAAATGTTAAGTTTCATTGAAATTCATTCAGCCGTTTAGACGCAATCATGTCAATAGCATAGGAACAAAAAAAAATATGTTTTTTTGTAGTAGTCACAATATGATGAGGGGGTTCTAAAACGTGTATTTCCGCTAAAAAAAATTTCGAAATATTTTTTTCGTTATTGAAATTCACTTAGTCGTTTAATGCATTCATGTTAATAGCATAGGAACAAAAAAAAATATCGTTTTTTTCAATAGTCACAATATGATCAGGGGGGTCCAAAACGTGTATTTCCGCTAAAAAAAAATTTCAGAATTTTTTTTTCGTTATTGCAATTCACTTATTGTTAGTCGTTGAGGAACAAAAAAAATGTCTTTTTTTTCAATAGTCACAATATGATCAGGGGGTCCTAAAACGTGTATTTCCGCTAAAAAAAAATTTCAAAATTTTTTTTCATTATGATACTTTATAAATTTCCTTATACCTTACATATAGGTCGGAAAGTAAAAATGCTGGGGCAGTCGAGACTTGGAATCGTATGCCGATTATCGCGAGGTCGTATTTCAGCTGTTTCTCTTTTACAAGAGCAAGAAGGAAAGGCTCACACTAGCGTTCTTTATCGATTTGCCGAAGTTGTGCGAAGTGCCGAGCTCACGTACACGTGGCTCGTGCGGTAGTGTATGCCTGCTATCCCCACCATTCCGTTAGACGCTAAGGAAGTTCGTCGTCACTGTTGTCGATTTCGATGCACTCAATTATGCCCGATCTGGCCACACTGGTCGAGACTTGGAATCGTATGCCGATTATCGCGAGGTCGTATTTCAGCTGTTTCTCTTTTACAAGAGCAAGAAGGAAAGGCTCACACTAGCGTTCTTTATCGATTTGCCGAAGTTGTGCGAAGTGCCGAGCTCACGTACACGTGGCTCGTGCGGTAGTGTATGCCTGCTATCCCCACCATTCCGTTAGACGCTAAGGAAGTTCGTCGTCACTGTTGTCGATTTCGATGCACTCAATTATGCCAGATCTGGCCACACTGCCGCCGGGTGCACACGCACACATGCCAGATACGCGTACGTGAGCTCGTGGAGTTTCGGAAAGTCGACAAAGGCAAACTGACGCATGTCCTCTTTCTCGATTCTCCGAAGCCGCCCGAAGTAATTTCGGATCGCCTCGTGGGAGTCGAGAGAGAAAGGCTCACATTTGCCTTCTCGCTCTAAACAACTGAAATCCGACCTCCCGTCAACGGCATACGATTTGGATTCTCGAGCCGAGATTCTCGACTGCCCAGGCATTTTTACTTTCCGACCTATGTAGGCGCACATAAGCAAAGTACCCATAATGAAAAAAAAATTTTGTAAAATTTATTTTACGGAAATACACGTTTTAAGACCTCCTGATCATATTTTAATTATTGAAAAAAAAGACATTTTTTTTTATTCCCATGTATGAGCACACATATGTATATTATTAATACGATTGAATATAAATAGCTGAATGAATTTAAATGAAATTTTACATTTAAATTTTATGTTCTCATTTCAAAGGCGTGTGGACGGATTCAAATACGTGAACACTAAACGTAACGATGTAATTATATTATTTAATATTTACTAACTATTTAACATAAAGAACATAAAAGAAAGACATAAAACGTAAACGTAAAACTGTGATTGCTCTCGACTAACGTTCGATACAGAGTGACGTTCCTGCAGTCAAAGTCGACCCTTCCTTATTCCTATCTTATAATAATGATCTAAACAAAACGCACGTTCGAGACGCAGTCTCTAAAACGTATTTCAGCTTAAACCTAAACACCTCACTCGATACCTACTCTAGCTTAGACTAAACACTCCTATCGACGCAAACGATAACGGTTCTCTTAGCCACACACATACACTCCTTACAGATTATACCTCTTGTTTCATAGTTGTTCCGATATATAGGCATAATGTATAAAAAATCTTTTAAATGTTTCATATAAATCTTAGGACGAATTAAATTTTATATGAAAAAAATTATATAAACTTTTTCTCTATCTTCTCTAGAAAAGAAAACATTAAATGAAATCTTATACATTACATGCTTACTTAAATCGCATTGAAAACGAATACCACAAATGTTTTAGAATAATGTGCAAAATGTGATTGCGATTTTCGCTAAGACAAATTGAAAACTCGTTTCTAACAAGGAAAATTGGAATGGTACCAGGTTTTGGGTTAGGTTTTACTTTGAGATATTATTAAAGTTATTACAGGTACTTATTTTCAGAAATAGAACTATGTTCACCACTGATCAGCGTGGCGTGAGTGATGAGGTCTTTGCCTGCAAGTTCCGAACTTCTTCTGCTCTGCAGGTTCAAACCCTGCCAAAACAAATCCTTTTTTTTTATTTTTTCAATCATATTTTAATCGTACACTAAATGTGACATTATATTTTGTCTGACCTTCGAATATTTTTTTTTAAAGTTAAATTTAACCGATTACATTTAACATATGTTATTTTCAATGTACGAAGTACATGAATCTGGATGGTACTTTTCACAAAAACAGTCAAAACATAAAAATTTCAAGCACCACGTACATTTACTGAAAGTTTTGTTTTCACAGAAATTACAAAATTTTGTATTTAACTCTGATGGAAAGGCCGCTTCATTTACATTGATAAAATGTGAACGATTTTCGGATAGTCGTACCTTGTAGCTCGTACTTTTTACCTTATACTTCAGGTAAAAAGGGATATTAGCTGGGAAAAACAGTTTTATGACATTACCTGCTAACTTATGTTACTGTTCTACAATGAAACGCTATGTTTTGTACCTTTAAAAATATTCGACTATGTCCTTTTAAAATTTAAGATACAACCCTATACTTTGTATTAAACTGGCAAACGGGATCACTTTTCCTTTGTTTCTAGTTAGTTCTATTTAGTTCGTCATAACCAATTGATACGGTTATTTCAAAACAATCGAGGAAAATCATTATTAATTAATTTCTGCAATTATTAATTCTACTGTTTTGTTTATGTTATAAAAGTAAGTACTCTTCTTATTGAAAAATACCACAGCGTGTACAATACTGGTAAAGAGGGGAATCTCATTTTAATTTATTAATTTTCAATCTTAAAGTATTTTGATTTTCAAAAATCGTATTAATAATATACATATGTGTGCTCATACATGGGAATAAAAAAAAATGTCTTTTTTTTCAATAATTAAAATATGATCAGGAGGTCTTAAAACGTGTATTTCTGTAAAATAAATTTTACAAACATTTTTTTTTCATTATGGGTACTTTGCTTATGTGCGCCTACATAGGTCGGAAAGTAAAAATGCCTGGAGTGGGCAGTCGAGAATCTCGGCTCGAGAATCCAAATCGTATGCCGTTGACGGGAGGTCGGATTTCAGTTGTTTAGAGCGAGAAGGCAAATGTGAGCCTTTCTCTCTCGACTCCCACGAGGCGATCCGAAATTACTTCGGGTGGCTTCGGAGAATCGAGAAAGAGGGCATGCGTCAGTTTGCCTTTGTCGACTTTCCGAAACTCCACGAGCTCACGTACGCGTATCTGGCATGTGTGCGTGTGCACCCGGCGGTGCTTTTCTGGCATCTCTGGTCTCGATTTTTAGATACAACTTGGTTGACTTTCCTAATCGATCTGTCCCTCCGCGGAAATCTTCTCGTCGTCCTCGGTGTTCATCCCTTCTCCGGAATATTCCTCGATCCTCCCTCTGGATTGTCCTGGTTCAATCGGGGTTTGTGCCTTGCCCCATCCGTCCGGATCGTCATCGATCGATGATCCACCCCCGAGCCGCGTGGAGGTGGAGGTTACGCGGCCATGTTGGAGCGGGCGCGCGTGAGAGAGAGCGTGGGAGTCGAGAGAGAAAACGAGGCTAGCGGCCTAAACAACCCTTAAGAAAATTTATGACCCTTGTGAAAGTAAACGAAACTCGAAGCGAAGTGTCGCGAGGCCCTGCTGTGTGTCAAGACCATTGAAACTCTTAACGGAAATAGCTAATTTGGCACGGTCCGTAATAAACAAAAAGAAGGAACGACGGAAACTCCGATGTGTCGTGGTCTTTAGAAAATAAACAAAGTATCTGAAAAGAAGTGCCTTCCTTTCTCTCTACCTTCCCCAGCTTGATCGCCCACGTTGAAAAACATACAATCGTATTGTTTATTACAATACGCTGGTCCGTTTGGATTTCGCTCCTAACTAAAACGCAGTTACATGACTCTGCACTCGACGGTGAATAATCGGGTTACAATTGATTCCCGTTGTGGCGCTATGTGCATTAAACCTACGTTCACGTGATAACGTAACAATCGTGATCGAATCACAGACGAGATATATGAATAGACGTTTCACCTTATGGACTTTCGCGGCCGAATCTGACTGCCATACCGACCTGAAAATTCGGAGGTGATTTTAGCGGCCTCTTCTCATGGATGGCGGTTAGTTGAGAAACTAGGCACTGAATTAGTATTGATGGGCAGCCAGCTGAGTGTGTACGTAAATACATGTGAGTTGATTATGGGAGGGATTGGAAAAGACAGTGGAGTATTATCAGACGGCAGACCCGTGCCGAAAGGGAACTGCCCCACCACTCACACACACTAATGCCAACCACCTTGTATATGAGTTCTGGCGTTTCGTATAGCTTCGTAGATTCGAGAAAGGCGGCGAATGTCAGTCTATCCTTCTTGCTCTCAACACAGCTGAAATTCGATCTCGCATATTCACGAGCCGAGATTCTCGACTGCCTAGGCATTTTTGACTTTCCGACCTGTGTAGGCATATACAATGTATAAGCAATATACCATAATGAAGAAAAAATTACAAAAATTTGTTTTTACGGAAATACACGTTTTAAAACGATAATATTTTATGAACATATTTTAACCCTTTGCACTCGGTCGTCCCCTCTGAGGGGACATGAAAGTTTATTAGTGATTAAGGAGAATGAACTGATTTCACCGCAATTTTTTAAGAAACACATGTTTTCCTGTACTTTCCTATTAAAATGGGAAATATTCTATTAAAATGAGAAATATATCAGCCGTTTTTACGTTGGGAGTGGAAGGATTGTCGATGATGGTCAGAGGCGTATGGTCGGATTCAAACACGTGGACAATAAACGTAACTATATAAACTATATTATTTAATGTTTACTAAAATTATTTAACATAAAGAACATAAAACGTAAACGTAAAAAACTATAAACGTAAAATCGAAACTTCATTCAAAGTCGAACCATTCCTATTGCTATCTTCGTTATAATCTAAATAAATTAACGTTCTTTGTCGGACAATAGAATGAATAATAAGCTACATATTCCAAATGTAGGCCAAAGAAACCGGGACTGCATTATTTGTTCCGACAGGAAAACACCAGGAGAAAGACGTCAAACAACATTTTATTGTGAAACATGTATAAATCAACCTGCTATGTATATTGGGAATTGTTTCAGAATTTACCATACCATAGAAAATTATGAGAAATAAATTTTTATTTTGTATTGTAAATATGTGTTCTTCAATGTCCATAAATACATATAAACCAAATTTCAACACAATGCCTTACTTGGTTCCAAAGTTGTACCATATAATATCACGACCAAGGGTTTTCGTTTTCGCGAGAAAGTAGCGTCGAGTTGCTGATAGCTAACGTCCGAAAAGGTGCCGAGTGCAAAGGGTTAACTATTAAAAGACATTTTTTTATAACAGCTGTGCTTAAAAACTCGATTTGTGTAGCCGGCCGCCTAACGGCGGCCACGCATTCATTTTCTATTTCAATTTTCTTTATTGATATTATCAGAAGTGGGAAAGATTTCAGCCATTATTTCGACAAATTTAATTATTAGATCATTAGCATGATATTGTCGACGGAAGAAGAATTCACCTAAATAGCCTACATAATGTATTTGGCGAGTTCCATACTTCAGAATATTCGAACCTTTGACAACAATGCAGAACTAGATTTAGCTCGACACATTATACATTATTTGTCGTCGGTTGTCATACCGACTAATACAAATAAGAGAAAAAAGCAACGATCATGGACTGATGCAATACAGAGCCACAGATATGTACATATAGACAGAATTCATTGTAGTAGTAGCGATCTTTTTGAAGAAAAATCTCGGAAACTAAGGCCGAGCGGCGGTTATATGTATAGGAAAAAGTTGCTCAAAATGTTGATTTCTACAACATATTCAAAAATCATCGAAATCGGTGAGACCCGGCCTTTTCTAAATAATTACCTCATTTTCTTTCAATAATTCTCCATTGCAAAATATCTACAGTATTCTTACATTTTTTATATTTTAAAATTTTCCCATGTTATTAGAAAGTAGATATACAACGAAAGTTATACAATTTATAGTTCCTAGCATGTATAACATGTATATGTATATAACGCATGGTCGCTTCGTATGGAAAGTCAATGAATCTTCAGAAAGCGCCCAGGTCCGATTTCGAGAAATGTAAGGTCTGTCGGTCACGATGGCTTTTGTCGTTTACTGACGATTCGAACGGTTGGCGATGCCAGGCTTGCTTTCGAGAAATGTAAACGACGTCAGCGATGCAAGAGCGAGAAGGAAAGCGAGTATCAGCCTGTTCTTCTCGGCTCTTCCGAAACTCAACGAGCTCACGTACACGCAATTGAGCATAGTGTGCGAAAGCGAGGAATGAGGAGTTTCCGGGGCCCCGATGCACAGTCTGATTAAACTGATTTCGAGTCGCAAATACGTTTCTGCCGAGTTATTTTTTTAATAAATGATGTATTACAATTTAAAATAAAAAATAGAGAATTTGCGGTGTACGTATCAATGAAATACATCCTTATGAATTTTAATAATCTTGAAATTTTTAAATACTCTTAATCGATTGATTTCTCCAATGAAATTAATCGATTAATGTCCAATGATGGACCCTACAGCTTTAATTCCGTTCAAAAATAATAAAATTTATGTAATTTTATTTTCTGTCTCACTTCCTCTTGTGTTAATTTCTGAATCTGTTGATAACGTAGCGAGTGACACGAAAATGGTAATGGGGTCTCGGGACCCCAGAAACTCCGGCCGAAAAATTACATTACGTGAAACGTCTATTCATATATCTCGTCTGTGATCGAATCACGAGTGATTCAAAAGTAGCAGTTCACGCCATCTCTACTCAATTATGCCAAATCTAGCCACACTGCATGTAACTAAAGATTCTTAAAAAAGATACGAGACTAGACAGTTCCAGAATTTGCTTTAAATTTGCACATTGTAAATTTTAAATCCATGTGCAATCTATGTGTATATTAAATAATTTCTATTAACTATTTCTATTAACTTAAGGTAAGAAGAAATAAAAAACATTTTATGAATATTTTAAATAATTGTTGAGTGTGAACGAAATAAAAATTAGCATTATCAAGTAAAAATTTCTTGCTTATTTTTTATGGATAACTATAACTTTAACCTTTTCATATATATTTTATCCGAAATAGTTGTTTATAATACAATATGATTCACTAACTTTACATATGTATATTGAAATGGTACATTTATATTTTTCATTTGATAAAGTTGATTTATTTAAACGACATTTTATTGTATCACGTTTATAGATGGGAGTGGATAAAACTGTTGATACGACTGTAGAAAGGTAAGATATGTGATGTTTCTTAAAATTTTATTTTAAAGATATATTTTTTCTAAAGAGAGGAGATTTCTAAGAAGGCTCTTAAAAAGCAACAGAAAGAAGCAGAGAAAGCAGCGAAAAAAGCTGAACGTATAGCTCAAGCTGTAAGCTAAACTATTCTACATATATGTTGTAAAAAAAAATAATTATTTTTGTATTCTTAAATAATAAATTTTATCTTATAACAATGTATGTTTGAATTATAAATATAGCAAGTACAACTAAAGGCAAATGAAGAAGAGGATATATCGGTTGAAAATTATGGAGACATAGGATTGATTCAAAGTAACGAAAAACATACAGAAAGAATATTTACAGATATTAAAAATTTAATATCAGATTTGGAAAATCAAACTGTATGGTTAAGGGGTCGTTTACACACTAGTCGTGCCAAAGGTAAAATTAAAACAGTTGACAATACAATTACGCATTTATTATTAATAATTTATCAAATATAAATATTTTATTGTAGGTAAACAGTGCTTTATTGTTTTAAGACAGCAGTCGTACACAGTACAAGGTTTAGTTGCAGTAAATGAAAAAACCAGTAAACAAATGATTAAGTTTATATCAAAGTAAGTTACAGGAAAAAGGTAGGAAAGTAATATTAATTTATATTAAGCGAATTCATTTTGTAGTATTACCAAAGAGTCCATCATGGATGTAGAGGCGGTTGTGAAACGTGTATCCTCTAAAATTGAATCATGTACACAGAAAGAAGTAGAAGTTCACATTGAAAAAGCATTTGTAGTAAGTGCTGCAAAGGCACAACTACCTCTACAAATCGAAGATGCCTCAAGACCTATGGGAGAAACTGATGATAATGCTCTTAATATAAAAGTGAATCAAGACACTAGATTGGATAACAGAGTTTTGGACTTAAGAACTTCAGCAAATCAAGCTATATATAGAGTCGAAGCAGCTGTTTGTAAATTATTCAGAGACATCCTTACAAGTAAAGTAAGTTGTTATTAAAATGATTGAACATAATTATAATAATTTATTTAATCAGAATTTTATTCATAGGGTTTCGTTGAAATCCATACACCAAAAATTATATCTGCTGCAAGTGAAGGTGGCGCAAATGTTTTCACAGTATCATATTTTAAAGGCAATGCTTACCTAGCTCAATCTCCTCAGCTTTACAAACAAATGGCAATAGCGGCCGACTTCGATAAGGTTTTTACCGTAGGAGCAGGTAATTAAAATTTTTAAAACTGAATTTGCTTAAATGTTCTACAAAATAAGTTACTATTATTATATGAAGTATATTATGTATGATAATTTTTTAGTTTTTAGAGCTGAAGATTCTAATACATATAGACACTTAACAGAGTTCGTTGGTCTTGATTTAGAAATGGCATTTAAATATCATTATCACGAAGTAGTCGATACTATTGGACAGTTATTTACAGAGATGTTTAAAGGTCTTCGCGACAAGTTAGTATAAATTTATAATCGACGTGAAAATAAAAATGCAAGTTTTGATAAATTCAGGGGGATCATTTTATCATACAATTTTAGTTACACTGCCGAAATTGAGGCTGTACATCAGCAATACAACGTAGAGGCTTTTAAATTCTTAGCTCCACCTCTAAAGTTAGAATTTTGTGATGCGATTGAGTTATTGGCGGAAGCTGGAGTAACTTTGGGCGAGGAAGACGATTTGTCCACTCCCGATGAGAAACTGTTAGGTAAACTTGTAAAGGCAAAAGTGAGTTTTCTTGTGCATTATCTGTAAAAGATATTGTTAACAAATATGAATCTGTTCTTTCATTGGATTTGTGTGTTTAGTATGACACAGACTTTTATATTTTGGACAAGTATCCGTTGGCAGTAAGACCTTTCTATACTATGCCAGATCCAAATAATGCTGTAAGTGTACAATTCATTCTAAATTTTTGTAAAATGTATATCATAATATTTATTATAGAAAGCATCGAATTCCTACGACATGTTTATGCGAGGTGAAGAAATTATTTCCGGTGCACAACGAATTCATGATCCCGAACTTCTAATAGAACGTGCAAAATTCCATGGAATTGGTAGGCATACGTAACTTCTAACTCGTGCATCTTTGCAGTTTTAATGTAATATATTTGAAATATGATTTTGTATTTTTTAAACATTGTAGATTTAGAAAAGATCAAAGCCTATATTGACGCATTTAAATATGGCTGCCCTCCTCATGCTGGTGGTGGAATCGGCTTGGAGCGTGTCGTTATGTTGTACCTTGGTTTAGACAATATTAGGAAAGTTTCAATGTTCCCTCGTGATCCTAAACGCCTCACACCTTAAATTTTAAGATTTTTACTTGTGCACATTTTTTTATGTACTGAATAATGTGTAGAATTATGATTAATAAATTTGAAGAATTTTCAAGTGATTTATTCTATGGAGAAAATTAATAGATCAAATATTTTGAATATTCTTTATAATATAAATTATACAGGGTGTTACGTTTAAGTGCGAATGGTGGAATATCTCATGAGGTATTGAAGGTATCAAAAAAGTGTTTTATTTAAAGGGGCAAATTATGTAGTATAAATAATTTTTATATAGGTGGAGTGGTGGGGGAGATTTTAAAGTCAGGCTAATTTTTTTAAATGGAACCATACATTTTTTTGTTCATAATATGATAGCATTTGTTGAGACAAATTCAACGACTTACTACATGATATCATTACGAGTCAGATTTACAGAAATTACTAGCCGAACCCTACGTACTGCAACGACTGACGCACGGAATGTTCCCGATTCGATTCTATCGTATAAACAAATTGAGCTTTTTATCTTCACTTAGGCTTCTAAATTTATACTTTCGGCCTCGAATAGTCACTTTAAAAAGTAACTTTAGAGAGTTAAGAAGTCGAAAGAAAGAACGTTTTAATTCATAATATTAGCATTTTTATATTAGTTCTTTAGTGTTTTTAATTATACTTAGCATACTCAACGATTGTGGATATGTTGAAGGATAAGGTACATACAACGTCATTAATTAATTCCTGTTATTACAAACTAGTGATGAGTAAAAATTAAAATCAATCATTTATGACATCTGGAATAATTAATAATTTCATAATTAAAGACTGGATCGGTACGGTACAAGCAAATAGTATAGTCAGACAAGATTCGTTTTAATCAATAACTCACAATTTGCGTTGATCTGACTGCTTTGCATCTCAATAATTATGGCTCTATAGCGAGGAATGATATCATGTAGTAGGTCGTTGAATTTGACTCAACAATTATTATCATATTATGAACAAAAAAATATATGGTTCCATTTAAAAAAAATTAGCTTGACCTTAAAATCTCCCCCACCACTGCACCTATACAAAAATTATTTATACTACATAATTTGTCCCTTTAGATAAAACACTTTTTTGATACCTTCAATACCTCATGAGATATTCCATCATTCGCACTTAAACATAACACCTTGTATGTAATATACTTGTACAGGGTGTTCGGCCACCCCTGGGAAAAATTTTAATGAAAGATTCTAAAGGCCAATATAAGACGAAAATCAAGAATACCAATTACTTGATGGAGGCTTCGTTACAAAGTTATTAACGTTTAAAGTTCCGCCTGTAGAATGGCAATCTGCGCACGGCTGCGTTCGCGCGGAAGGTTGTGGCAGGCCAGTGCTAGTGGTTCTCACGCAGCATGAAAAATTCTACTTACCGACGTTATCGACAGCCTTAGATTTTTGTCCATTTATGGAAACGTGAACTATAAATTAATAAATATTTACATTAAATATAAATATTTTATTAATGTTATTAAAAAAAAAATGAATTAACACCTTACGTTGAATAAGATTCAACCTATCTTATGAAAATCCAGAAGGGCATATCAAAACTCGCCCGACGAGATTTTCACAGAGATAGTGCATGCCACTTCCAATATACAGGGTGTTCGGCCACCTCTAGCAAAAATTTTAATGAGCGATAGTAGAGGCCAAAATAAGACGAAAATCAAGAATACTAATTTGTTGATGGAGGCTTCGTTGCAAAGTTATTAACATTTAAAGTTCCGCCTGTAGAATGACAATCCGCTAAACAGCTGGTTCGCGCGGACGGTTGCGGCAGGCGAGTGCTAGTGGTTCTCACGCAGCATGAAAAATTCTGCTTACCGACATTATCGACAGCCTTAGATTTTTGTCCACTTATGGGAATGCGAACACCTTACGTTGAATAAGATTCAACCTGTCTTATGAAAATCCAGAAGGGCATATCAAAACTCGTCCGACGAGATTTTCACAGAGAAAGGGTGAATGCCAGTTCCAATACACAATGTTGTGAACAAAAATCACCCACATGCGATTATACACGCCCCACGATTGTCCACAGTGTCCACAAGTATCCACAAATAATCCTTTCAGGCACTAACCACTATGCAATTAAATAAACACGTACCGCGATTATGTTATTCGTGAATGTCTACGTGTACGTGTATCACGATTCTTCCGAGTTACTTACGAATAAAACTGTTATTAATTTTTCAAATACACTTCAATTTAAAAATGTAAAAAGGAATCGCAGGATAAATGAAAATTTCGCATCGATTTACGTTCACGGCGAAGAATGTAACAATACTAGCAGCTGACTGTGCCATCGATCGACGAGGTTCAGGGAAACTTATGCCGAACAGGCCCCGATTCTACGTCACTCGCCTTGCTTATCTCTCTCACACACAGCGGAGACAAAGGGCAGCATCGGCACGTGTTCGGCCAGCTAGTCAGTCGTAAAACAGTATCAGTCAAGCTAGTTCACGCGACACATATCAGTTATGTATTAAGTAGCATGTAAGAAATAGAGTGATATAAACAATCAGCGAATACTTATTAAATTCCTGTTTACATTTTTAAATTGAAGTGTATTTGAAAAATTAATAACAGTTTTATTCGTAAGTAACTCGGAAGAATCGTGATACACGTACACGTAGACATTCACGAATAACATAATCGCGGTACGTGTTTATTTAATTGCATAGTGGTTAGTGCCTGAAAGGATTATTTGTGGATACATACTTGTGGACACTGTGGACAATCGTGGGGCGTGTATAATCGCATGTGGGTGATTTTTGTTCACAACATTGTGTATTGGAACTGGCATTCACCCTTTCTCTGTGAAAATCTCGTCGGGCGAGTTTTGATATGCCCTTTTGGATTTTCATAAGACAGGTCGAATGTTATTCAACGTAAGGAGTTCGCATTCCCATAAGTGGACAAAAATCTAAGGCTGTCGATAATGTCGGTAAGTAGAATTTTTCATGCTGCGTGAGAACCACTAGCACTGGCCTGCCGCAACCGTCCGCGCGAACGCAGCTGTTTAGCGGGTTGTCATTCTACAGGCGGAACTTTAAATGTTAATAACTTTGCAACGAAGCCTCCAACAACAAATTAGTATTCTTGATTTTCGTCTTATTTTGGCCTCTACTATCGCTCATTAAAATGTTTGCCATAGGTAGCCGAACGCCCTGTATACATTTATACTAGTAACATTTGTGCCTATTAATACAGTGAACATATAACGGAATCTAACTTTGATCATCTTTTTGTACTATTTATTGCAGCCACCAATACTTCTTAACATTCTTTCTATGTTTGTCGTTTTTATCAAAACTAGATACAGTATTGTCTCTACAAAAGCGACTCTCTCGGGGCTCAACGCTCGGCTATAGCGTGGACGAGAAACGATTCTTGATACTTTGTTGACGCCTACTGGAGGTGGTGAGTGTAGAAAAGGACAACGAGCATATGACAAAGGGGGTCTGAGCGCCCAAGCATCGCCGAATTTGGCGATGTTTACGCAAGCCTATATGAAATCGATGTTCTAATTCCGACCTCTACCTCTCTTGGTTGAGATCGCAGAATGAAATACTGATTCTGTATAGGCTCCCATAAACATCGCTTGTGTTTCGATACAGCCGACGTGGAGTCACCTGACCGATGCATGCCTTTGATCGCTTATTGCGTTAGTAAATAGGATCTAAATTGTATATCGTATTTGGTGTCATTTTTGTAAGAATCAGGTAAATGATGTGGACGTTTTCAAAATAAAATTTGATCCTTTATTGACCCGTTCAAGGCGATGGCCGTTACAAGAATGTCTTGCTTCTAGTCTGAGGCGGATGCCTTCGCCAATGTGACCGTTTGTTTCTTTATGACATCCCTGCTCTCAAGGAACTTTTCCTTGAGAGGGTTCGTGCGTTGACAAAACGCATGTGGCCCGTCTTAGCCGCTCGCTTACTTCGATTTTCTAACATTCGGCCATACTGACTCAGGTCTGTCCTCAGACTTTACACTTAATTTCGTCGTTGAAGCCAACTTTAAATTGTCGACGTAACACAATACCGTTGTACTGCTTACAATCGACTATGGACACCGTCGTATTCCTTATCGGTTCGGAGCGCACTTTGCACCCGTTACCAAACACCACCCTACCTGAGGCACACGTCGTGCCCGTCTGGTTCGGCGTTAACGTTACCGAAGGTACCGTTGTACCTTGGGTTTTTAAAACACATCGTGTCGTGATGCACGTTGCGTCCTTCGTCGTAAGTCGGAGAAAACCCTTTGGTCTCCCATTCTTGGAAAATGAGGGTCATTGTCCTCGCGTCAGAGCCGTTGTTCCGATCCAGTGGTGGTCGGACTTTATCTGTGCTCCGATCCGGTGGTAGTCGGACTTTACCTGGTCGTCGGGTAACTATCCCTTCTCCACCTCGTTCCCTCGCGTTCGAGGCCGTGCAAGCCTTACGGCTTGGTCTTTCCTTTTCCTTTCTATAACATAATCCAATAAATATGAGATATCGTTGAATCACGTAACTGGGTTTGTACTCCACTCAATGATATTTCAATAAAAAGGATACAAGCTTCTACGGGTCATCACACGTTGTGATCTTCCAGTAGTATAGCTATGGGGATTCTAACCCATGGGGCAATGAGGGGAGCGTGGGGCGAGGGGAAGTGAGGGCGCGCGGGGGAGTGCGGCGCGGAGAACTCTGGGCGCGGGGCCTGTGGGGAGTGGAAGATTGGTTGCGCGCACACGAGCCGCGGAGTGGGGGATGTCATGGGATTAGTCCAGGCCGAGCCGCCGCGGAGACCTCTCCAGACCTGGCCCTACGTCGGAAATTTTTTAAGAGGGGGGGGAATGATCCCCGAAAACTTTTCATACTGAACCGAGGGAGGGGATGACCCCCGAAAATTTTTTTCTACACCCACAGAAACTACAACACAAGAAATAAAAAGTTTCATACCGTATACTAAATGCGAAAAATTTACTCGAAAAATTGCAGCTCCTCTTTCATCCAGAGTCGAGTCTCGCGCAACGATGCGTTTTCGCGCTTTGTCAGCGAGTACGTTATCTGCTGCGTGCCTTTCGCCGAAGTCGTTGCTACGCGAATATGCAATATCGTGTTCGCGACACGCTGCGTCCAACGGATTAAAATATAAAATATAAAATATAAATTAAATCGACGGTCCAGCCTTAGAATTATGCGAGGAGAGAATGTGGAAGACGGGTAAATAAAATTGGAGAAATAATATATGTTTTAAATGAGAATATATTGTTACATTTTTTTTTTTTTTTTTTTTTTAAGAAAAAATTAAATATGTTTTAAATGATAAAATATTGATATAATTTGCCCTCCACTGGCGACGGCGGCAGCTGTGGCGAAGGTGATGGCGACGGCGTACGAGGTGCCGATGGCGTACTGGGTGGGCGATCAGTGTGGCCAGATCTGGCATAATTGAGTGCATCGAAATCGACAACAGTGACGACGAACTTCCTTAGCGTCTAACGGAATGGTGGGGATAGCAGGCATACGCTACCGCACGAGCCACGTGTACGTGAGCTCGGCACTTCGCACAACTTCGGCAAATCGATAAAGAACGCTAGTGTGAGCCTTTCCTTCTTGCTCTTGTAAAAGAGAAACAGCTGAAATACGACCTCGCGATAATCGGCATACGATTCCAAGTCTCGACTGCCCCAGCATTTTTACTTTCCGACCTATATGTAAGGTATAAGGAAATTTATAAAGTATCATAATGAAAAAAAATTTTGAAATTTTTTTTTAGTGAAAATACACGTTTTAGGACCCCCTGATCATATTGTGACTATTGAAAAAAATACATTTTTTTTGTTCCTCAACGACTAACAATAAGTGAATTTCAATAACGAAAAAAATATTTCGAAATTTTTTTTTAGCGGAAATACACGTTTCAGGACCCCCTCATTATATTGTGACTACTACAAAAAAACATATTTTTTTTTGTTCCTATGCTATTGACATGATTGCGTCTAAACGGCTGAATGAATTTCAATGAAACTTAACATTTAAGTTTTATGTTCTCGTTTTAAGGTCTCATTATATTTTAAGCGTGATCAGTTCCCATATAATGATGATTATACGTCTGTAGTTTTATAATTATTTCGATACATATACATCATTTGTAACAAATTTTTAAAGCGATTTATATAAATCTTAAGAAGGATTAAGATCAAATATACTTTTCTCCTATCTTTCCTAGACAGGAAAAATTAAACGAAATCTTATGCCTTGCATACCTATCTAAACCACATAAAAAACGTATTCCACAAATATTTTAGAATAATGTTGTTCAAAGCAGTCTTACTCGTAAAGGGTTAATTAAGGGTTAATTAAAATGAAAAACCACTCTTAGCCAGTACCGTGCACTCTACAGAAATAGATTACTACTGACTTTTCCCACTATGTTTTTTAATAACCGTATCAAATTGTTACACACAATCAAATGTTATATATTTGACTTAACTTTACATAACAAAATAATTGTAACGATAGGTAAAACAATAACGTGCACGCTACCGTTCAATGGAAACCACGGGAAATTGTTATTTCTTTGTAACATTATCACATGCCATATATTAGAACGTCTATATTCTTTTTTCCTTTTTTTTTGATTCCCCTCTAAATTCATTTCTGCAAAATAAAATATATTAAAGTGACGTCTATATACTGCTATTCATTCAATAGAACTTTATTTCTAATTATTGCCTTTTAAAAACCTATGGAAACTGGGCTATATACAGGGTGTTCGGCCACCTCTAGCAAAAATTTTAATGAGCGATAGTAGAGGCCAAAATAAGACGAAAATCAAGAATACTAATTTGTTGATGGAAGCTTCGTTAAAAAGTTATTAACAATTAAATTCAAAAATTTCAAATCGTTCTGGAAAAATTATTTTCGGTTGCGGGGGTCAACTGCAATCATTTTTGGTGAGTACACATACCTCCGAAATCCTATCTACTTTCGAGAAAAAAAATCGAGTAGGTGCTGAAATTTTTCGGCGAAAAAAAATTTTTCAAATCGTTCTAAAAAAATTATTTTCGGTTGCGGGGATCAATTACAATCATTTTTTATCATTACACATACCTCCAAAATCGTACGCACTTTCGAGAAAAAAATTCCTTACTGAAAATCCAATTAGGTGGCTAAATTTTTCAACGGAGAAAAAAAATTGCAAATCGTTGTGGAAAAATTATTTTCGGTTGCGGAGGTCAATTACAATCAGTTTTTGTCATTAGACATACCCACGAAATCCTGCCCACTTTCGAGAAAAAAAATAGAGAAGGTGTGAAATTATTCGAGAAAATTAAAAAATTGCAAATCGTTGTGGAAAAATTATTTTCCGTTGTAGGGTTCAATTACAGTCATTTTTGGTGAATAGACATACCCCCGAAATCTTGCGCATTTTCGAGAAAAAAATTCAGTAATGGCGGCACTTTAAACGTTAATAACTTTTTAACGAAGCTTCCATCAACAAATTGGTATTCTTGATTTTCGTCTTATTTTGGCCTCTACTATCGCTCATTAAAATTTTTGCTAGAGGTGGCCGAACACCCTGTATATCTACGTCCTTTCTTCGTCCGGGCATTTCAACGGCCCATCGATGCGCGAGCAGTATAAACAAAACACTATCGCCACGTGCTCGAGCCACTGCTGTTTCTCTTGAGTCAGTTGAATTCGGTCGACGAGGACGAACATCAGGAGAAATTTAAAGGTACGTGCCGTAGGTCATTCTGAGACATTTAAATTGAAAAAAAGCTTTCGCGTAGGTATTCTGTAATTTTCTGTTCTTTCGCTTTTCTGCTTTTATATCATGGAAACGGTTGTGAAATCGAAGAATAAGTGTAAGCGCGGTTTTTTATCTTCATGGATAAATGATCATAGATTTAAATCATGGATACGTGCAGTACCCCATGATAGAAGTCGTTTTTATTGTACTTTATGCAATAAGTCTTATTCTTGCGGTTCCTCAAACGTGTATAGACACGGAGAATACAAAAAATAGTACTTCTAAAAGGACTTTTATGCCTCAATGGCTTGAGAATGATTATTTCAAGCCATGTGTTCGCGCCCGAAATGTTGTAGGTCGGATTGGAGTGATGCGATGTCGTCGTGTTGGAGAGGTTTCAAATGGTTTATTTTTAATAATAACAAAGTGGACTGTATGAATGTTTTCAAGCGCGTTGAACTGTGGGAGGAACTGTTTCCCCCGCGCTTACTTTATCAAAATGCGTTCAACTCAAGTAAAACTGCTGTACTGTTACAGACTTGTTAGTTAGACTTGTTAGACTTAGTCGGTTAACGACTGAACCGAGAATTGAAACTGGTTTGTCGGTTGACGACTGAAACTAGAATGCCCAATGTGTCCGGAGTCCGTTTCCTCCTCAGCTTAGATCCCCTCCAAGAGGTACACTTGGGGGTGTTTTGCAAATTCCTCTGTGGAATCGTGAGTCGATTGATTGGCCATCGACTTGGGAGAGGAGGACCCATTTTCCTGCCCCAGTTTGGCAGCAAGCTCCTCCTTCACCTCGGTGGTGGAGGAAAGTCCCAGGCCACGCTGGCGAGGGTGGCCGAGGTTTCCTCCCCAAGTCGACGGCCGCGTTAATTTATCGAGGAAGAAACGGAACTCCGGATTATCCACGCAACAAGGGGTTGCGTCTGGTCTACGTCTGTTTTTATGGCTATATTGTTCCGCGTGTCGGCGATGGCCGTTGTCGTCGGTGCCTACATTTGGCCTTGACGACCGTACCACCCGCGGAACAATATAGCCCTTCGCTGGTCAACTCGAGTGTCGCGTTTCTTTCGTTTTCCAAAAATGCTATTCTTTTACATTGACATTTGCCAGATGCGAGAGACTCGAAGACGTTTGCAACGTAGTACCGATCCCGCATCTGGCAACATAAAGGACCGGAAACAACTCGAGTTGGCCAGCGGAATGAGCGAGCTTTCGTTTACCGAACACCATGGTTGCATAAAGTCGACGGCGACCCTTATTCATGGTTCTGTTCGGTTTGCAACAAACAATTTTCATGTCGATTATCGACGATTTATAATCATGCAGATTCTCAGTGTCACATTGAGAATTATAAAAAGAGTAACGATAACGCAGACAATTTGAATAATAGTTTACGACGCAATCCGAAGAATCGCCTCTGTCGTTGGATGAAAGGATAAAATCCGCGGAAATCAAATTTGCCAAATTAATAGCCGAAAAAAATATTCCGTATCGAACCGCAGAGACGATTCTTGAAGTTTTCAAAGACATTGGGCAAGATCCTGATGTCTTGAAACATATGTCGTTCGGTCGAACAAAGTGTTCAAATATTATATCAAACGTTTTGTATCCTTTAGAAACAAAATGTATTTCTAGTGTTTTACAAAACACTAAATTTTCTATTTATATTGACGAAACATCCGACTCGACCAACGAGAAATGGATGACGTTTCTTGTTCGTTATGTTGCACCCGAGACTTTGGATGTTCGAACGGAATTGGTAGAATTATTACATCTTGATGCCAGAAATTGTGGCGCAGATAATTTATTTAAAACATTTGAAATTGCCATGATAGAAAGAGAAATTCCGTTCGAAAATATTGTCGCGTTGTCATGTGACAACGCTGCTGCTGTCATGACAGGGCGACACTCGTCCTTTATGACAAAGCTTGCAACAAAATGCAGGGACAAATCTTTGACTGTCCGCTGTCCGTGTCATCTGTCTGCAATGGTAGTGCGCGAAGCGTGCAATACCATTCCAGACATATGCGAGGAGTTGTTACGAAAAGTAGCAACTTTCATATACAGTAGTCCCAAACGTTCGGCTATATTCCGCGAATTTCAGCAATGTTTTCAAACAACCGACAGAAAAATTTTAAAATTGTGTTCTACGCGATGGTTATCGCATTATACATCCGTAGTTACACTTTTAGAGAATTGGGACTCTGTATTGCTTTTTTTGCAAGAATTGACAATAAGCGAGAAATCAGATTCCGGGGAACGTCTGTTAATCTCGATGCAAAATCCAGAGGCCAAAGCATATCTTTATTTTCTAAATTACGCTCTTGAGTTTTTTTATAAAGGGTATAGCCGAATAAGGGGGTCAAATGTGCCCCCAAACCGAATGGAACGAGCCACGGATCATTCGATAGCAAAAAAAAAATAACCCCTGTGTGCAAATTTTTAACTTCAAATCTCGACCGTGGGGGTAGTAATGGGGTGAAAACGAAAATCATGTTTTTGAATTATTTCTCTTGACCTATTGAGTAAAAAAATGTAAAAAAATTCAGAGACATTTCGGGTACCGGGGCACATACTTTGGGAGATTTTCAGATTTTTTGATTGAAGAACCAGGTAGTGAAAAATAAAAAACAGCAAAAAATGCCGAAAAATGTCGATTACGTATTGAAGGAGGCCCGGAACTACTTTTATACTTTTACAGTAAACAGGTATTACTATTACTATTACTCTCAATTTTTTTCAGATTTTTCATTTTGGTGCGCCGCAGTGAAAAAAAATAAAAACCGAGTTTTTCCTCATTTTCTGCGTATTAGAGTAACTTACACGTTGAATTTTTATGCGTCCTTCAATATATAAGTCTTTTGTAGACTGTTTAATGTTTCTACACTAAGCAGAATTACATAACAATTGAAACAAATAAAATAAAGCCAACCGTTGAGCGCCATATATCCTAGAAAATCAACGATATTTTCAACGGCGTCGATGGCGCAGTTGTTAGAGTGTCCGACTGGTGAACCGCTGCAAGTTTTTTTACCATAGGTTCGAGTCTCTCTTCTGGACTTAGTATTTTTTTTTCTTCATTATTTTTTTTTTCAAATTCTAACTATATAACAATGCTTTATATTTATTTATAAATGTTCTGATAGCATTTTACAAATATTTTAACCTGAAATATGTATAAATATAGTCTTGGAGTGTTTTTTTGCGTTTTTATTTTTTTTGTCAACCACGATTATTGTTTAACATCTCTTACACTGAAATTAATGTGAAATGTTAGTTTTCAAATCTCTTACCTTTGACTATTGTGAATGGATCGGAGCAGAAGATTGTATATTGGCTTACTATTACTTCTTCTCGCCCTTCGATCAAGCAGATCTTTCCTTCTCGTTCTCTTTCTTTGATAAATATGAATGTTTGCTGCGGCTTTAGTATCTAACGTAGACATGTAAGGGTTATTATCCTTTCCTTACTGCTGGTTTTAAAGATAATGGAAACACTTGTAGGACCAACCTCTACGGACCATGCCAAGTAATTATGTATAAATCCCATCGCATACAGTAGCTTGAACTGAGTAATTAAAAAATACATTGTGAAACCCGAATGCGACAATCACCCATTGACCTGAACGGTCTGAGCCCTCACCCAACGAACCTTTATTTCCTTCGTAACGCAGGTAGGACAATTAATCATTTTTCCCCGTGGTTTCCATCGAGCAATGATACTTCATTCAAAAATAAGCATGAAACGATCAAACTGGTACTTAAAAATGGGTTTATTAGAAAAAAGTATCATTGGCAGAGAGTGGGTTAATAGATTTGGCGTGGAATGGCCCTTACATGTCTACGTTAGATACGGAAGCCGTAGCAAACATTCATATTTATCAAAGAAAGAGAAAAAGAAGGAAAGATCTGCTTGATCGAAGGGCGAGAAGAAGTAATAGTAAGCCAATATACAATCTTCTGCGCCGATCCATTCACAATAGTCAAAGGTAAGAGATTTGAAAACTAACATTTCACATTAATTTCAGTGTAAGAGATGTTAAACAATAATCGTGGTTGACAAAAAAAATAAAAACGCAAAAAACACTCCAAAACTATATTTATACATATTTCAGGTTAAAATATTTGTAAAATGCTTTCAGAACATTTATAAATAAGTATAAAGCATTGTTATATAGTTAGAATTTGAAAAAAAAAATAATGAAGGAAAAAAAATCCTAAGTCCAGAAGAGAGACTCGAACCTATGGTAAAAAAACTTGCAGCGGTTCACCAGTCGGACACTCTAACAACTGCGCCATTGACGCCGTTGAGAATATCGTTGATTTTCTAGGATATATGGCGCTCAACGGTTGGCTTTATTTTATTTGTTTTAATTGTTATGTAATTCTGCTTAGTGTAGAAACATTAAACAGTCTACAAAAGACTTATATATTGAAGGACGCATAAAAATTCAACGTGTAAGTTACTCTAATACGCAGAAAATGAGGAAAAATTCGGTTTTTATTTTTTTTCACTGCGGCGCACCAAAATGAAAAATCTGAAAAAAATTGAGAGTAATAGTAATAGTAATACCTGTTTACTGTAAAAGTATAAAAGTAGTTCCGGGCCTCCTTCAATACGTAATCGGCATTTTTCGGCATTTTTTGCTGTTTTTTATTTTTCACTACCTGGTTCTTCAATCAAAAAATCTGAAAATCTCCCAAAGTATGTGCTCCGGTACCCGAAATGTCTCTGAATTTTTTTACATTTTTTTACTCAATAGGTCAAGAGAAATAATTCAAAAACATGATTTTCGTTTTCACCCCATTACTACCCCCACGGTCGAGATTTGAAGTTAAAAATTTGCACACAGGGGTTATTTTTTTTTTGCTATCGAATGACCCATGGCTCGTTCCATTCGGTTTGGGGGCACATTTGACCCCCTTATTCGGCTATACCCTTTCCTTATACCTTACATAGGTCGGAAAGTAAAAATGCTGGGACAGTCGAGGCTTGGAATCGTATGCCACTTATCGCGAGGTCGTATTTCAGTTGTTTTGTCTTTTACAAGAGCAAGAAGGAAAGGCTCACACTAACGTTCTTTATTGATTTCCCGAAGTTGTGCGCAAGCGCCGAGCTCACGTACACGTGGCTCGTGCGGTAGTATACGTCTGCTATCCCCACCACTCCATTAGACGCTAAGGAAGTTCGTCGTCACTGTTGTCGATTTCGATGCACTCAATTATGCCAGATCTGGCCACACTGTGGGCGATGGTGAGGGAGGTGAAGGCGGTGAGTCCTAGAACCCGCAATAACCGATATAACATTAATGAATCCTCCCAAATACTACGATATAAGTTATTAGAGAGACAACGCCACGAATGCGTTCTTGAGCATCTCCATATGTTAAAAAGTAATGGATATATACTTTTAACGAATGAGTCCGGATAGAGGTGTGGGAGTTTTATAGGGGAAGTGAATCGGACACAAATGGTTTTCTTTTCGTCGGCCTTTTAGACCGACCTTTTATTACCAAAGATAAAGCGAAAACAAAAGAGAAAAACCAATTAACAATTAGAATCAAATCAGAATTAACGAGACAGTTCAAAGAATATTAATATTCGGCCTCGTGTCTGGCCGTTCCGCGATGCTGGGTCGCCGAACTCGCAGGCTTGAGGTAGGCCAAGATTCCTATGAACAGAAAAACACGACTATGTGTTAGACACACGTACACGTTATACGTATCTTCGTCGCGCTCGTTCGCTCGCGCTCCTGGCTTCGTAATTCGAACGCACCGGAGCGGAGAATTGTAAACTTTCGTAAATTACGAAATATAAAAGTGGACTGTATTTTGGCTAGGAAAAGAATTAAACTTCTTTTCTTCGCCGATTCAGTGGTCGATTGCCCAGTGGACGGGGATGCAAGAGGAGGTTGTAAGGCTCCTAATGCACTGTTCCCGTGAGTATGCACACTGAGTCTGTGCGTCGAGTCGCACTGCAGTGCACTGCACGACCGTCAATCTGCGGCTTCTCTTAACACGTTCCAACAGATGACTTATTTGGCCGAGAGTTACACTGCGAAGCCCGACAACACGTTGTTCACTGCACGAATACACTACTCGACGTGATACGTTGCAGTATTTTGAACTACGCGGGGGCCTGACCCACGACTCCGTTACTTCTCCGCACTGGTGCTCCTCTAAACGTTACACCGGCGGGATCTGTAGAAATAAGGAGGCGAAGACCGAAAATCACACGTCCAAAATGGACGTGGACCTGACTACAGTGAGCCCACCAGGAGGTACACCACGTAGGTGCCTCCCTTTTGGTGTCTCCTAAGCCGAAGGGCAATCACACAGAAGTATGGACGGTACCGCCGACTTCTGTATGATTCAACGTGTATACGTTGGAATCGACCTTTAAATTCCGCACAGGAGGGGTCGAACACCCTATTGGTGTATTCTCGAGCCCTCCAAAATATGCAGTAAATTTAAACTAATTAAACTCGATCGAGATTTGCTCGAACGAGAATCAGGTGAACTTGCACGAATCGAGATGCGAATCGTGTTTTCCAAGCAAGGTGGGAATGAATTTCCGACCTTTTCGAGCAAGGCTCGCTACACCCTTTGAAACAGCAGTCTTTATGGCTTTCTCGCAAGAGGATTTTCCCTCTTCAATCGCGATTAACTTCTGATCGAAATATGATCGGGAGCCGATGCGTCTCGGTCAGAAGTCGCCGTAAGAATGTTACGGATTGACAGCCGAAGACGTCGCCGCGGTACTCTTACTGGTCGTTCCGTGGCGCTGTCTGAATTTCGGCCGTCTCTCCTTGTCACATTATTGGCGCACTACTCTCTCACGGTACTGACGTCACTAACACCGTTAGCACACTCGAATCGAAAGGTAATGAGCCGTTACCGATGCCAGAAAAACTAATAATAAACGCGTTTTTCAATCACCGTTCGCTATACAAATCCAATTAGAGATAATCTCTTGGTTATTGTACGTTAACAGGATTAACGGTAATTGCGGCCGAGGCTAATCGCTCGGCATTATGCAATCTTTAAACACCATATTTTCTTCGCGAAATATACTTACCGCGTCACGTTGTTGTTCCCGATGTGCGTGCGTGCATACGTATGTATGTAGGTGCACACGCCTCTCCCACCTCCTACTCCTCAATCTCCTCCAGCTCTGACAGTTTCGAATATGCCTCTAATTTTAATACATTAAAATGTATCGTGATAATTTGTACACCTTCTAAACACTCAAACACTTCGACATCTTCTAGCACACTGTCACACCTCTCCATAAAATAACTACATTGTGTAGCGGTACACAAACTCCTACAGTCCCTGCTCAACGTGAGAACCGCGCGTTTGAACTGTGGGATCGGGAAGATAATGACTCCGCTCTGTTCCGTTCCGCACAATTGTATTGTTGCTGTCGTACAACGACGTGACTCGTGGTGCGGGTTACGCTCGACTCTCTGGTACGATCATCGCCACCGTACCAAGAGGCCTTCAAAAACAAAAGACGGTCAGAGACGACGACAACGGCTTTTCGGCTCACGCGGCTCTGGTCGTCTCGTGTGCAACCATCGTCTCGTGTGCAACCATACATTGTAGCGGCTTCGAACGGCTAAGGCGTATGTGGTGCCTTGGCCGCCACACTACCCCCCCTGCCAGTAATTGGCACAATTACGAAAAATTGACCGACTACATTACCACTACCATTTACTCTATTATATAAAATACGTTATCCTAACTAAGATTTACATTACAGTATTTGAACAGAGTTGAAAAAAAAAGGAATTTACATGGAGTTTAATATATAATACGTAATACCTAAAAATACATGAAAGTACATAAAAGTGATGGATAAAAATAAATGGTATATGATACTTATTATAATAATGCGCAAGCCTTAAGTACTACCGCGTAATTTGAAATCGCTCGGGAAAACGTACGCGTCTACCTGAACGCGTAACACGTTGCTGTATAACCGGCGCATTGTCAGGTACGTTTGTTTGTGTGACCGGCTGATTTTCTATGCTCACGGGATCCGGTCTGTTTTCTGCTAGCATATAAGCAGGCTTTAGCCTTTCAATTGATATATTTATTTCCTTACCTCTAATGTTTATTGTAAATGTTTTTTCGCCTCGGCGCACTACGGCGTATGGACCTTCATAAGCGGGTTGTAAAATAGTTTTGGCTGAATCTGTTCGGATGAAAACATGTGTTGAACTGCTAAGATCTTTGAAAACGAATGTACGATTAACGGAATGGCGTGATGCATTAGAGGGACTCAATTTAGAAAAATGGTTGCGTAGTCTATTAGTAAAATCGGAAGCATTTTCTGTGCCTTCCGCTGAATGCGAAGACAAGAACTCTCCCGGTAATCTTAATGGCTCGCCATAAACTAATTCCGCTGAGGTAGCGCCGAGGTCTTCTTTCCAGGCGGAACGAATACCGAGTAGAACCGTCGGAAGTATTTCTGTCCACCTGTCGGATCCGTGGCACCTTATAGCCGACTTGAGCTGTCGGTGAAAACGCTCTACCATCCCATTGGCCGCTGGGTGATACGCCGTTGTGCGAAGGCGTGTGGATCCAATTAAATTGTTCAGCGCAAAAAATAATTTGGATTCGAACTGCCTACCCTGATCGGTGGTAATCCGTACGGGAGCACCAAACCGCGCTACCCAACCGTCATAAAAGGTTCGAGCTACGGTTTGGGCCTCCTGATCGACCATGGGGAAGGCTTCTGGCCACCGCGTATATCTGTCTACACAGGTCAGACAATACCTGAAACCTTCGGACACCGGTAAAATTACTATGTCTAAATGAATATGTTCGAATCGCGCAGAAGGTTTAACAAATGTAGCCAATGGTGCAGTCACATGACGGGAAATTTTTGATCTTTGGCACGGTATACAGCAACGTGTCCACGTGCGAACATCTCTTTTAATCGACGGCCAAACATAACGTTGCGTTATGAGCTTGATCGTCGCGTTAATACCTGGATGTGATAATACATGTAACATATTAAAAACTGCACGTCGGAAAGGAGGGGTGACATAAGGTCTTACATTCTTAGTCGAAATATCGCAAAAAATTTCGGAAGACGTGCCAGGCAACGAGACTGCGTAATTGCAGGCTAGATTCGCTATTCAACAACCGCTGCAACTCCTCATCCTGGGCTTGCGATTTTGCCAATTCTTCGAAATTAATCGAGTGGTTAACCGTTTCCACTCTGGACAGTGCATCGGCAACGACGTTGTCTTTACCGGAAATATGTTGAATATCT